>NC_092752.1:85519832-85823225 GCF_047496795.1 Chiloscyllium punctatum | reverse complement strand
TTAGCGATTGGGAAACAGAAAGGGAGCAACAGAATGCTTCTCCAAAGATTGGCTACATTTTCCATCTGTAAATTAAATCAGTAACGTTATCAGTCCCACACTGGACTCTGTGAGCTCTTCTTGAACATTGTCTGAACTATATGACTCCATCACATTCTCGACTCCAGGTCAGTGCATTATTGCAGTCTCAATTAATTAACAATAAATGGTTCTACTTGTTTTGAAGATCTGTTAATATGTGCTTGCATAGTGTAAAAATAAGTGTTTCATGTCTTCACAATATCTGTGTTAAAATGAATATTCTTAAACATATACAGTAATTGCTGAAAAAGCTCAGCTTGACTATCAGCATGTAGGAAGAGAATTAACAGTTCAATTTTACTGTCTAATGACCTTTCCTTTGAAACTGACTTATTCTTAAATTATTTCCCCAGTTTTATTCTCCTACACAATGAGAAATATCCATCTGGTATTCACCAACTACATTCTTCTCAAGATCTCATATGGCCAATAAAACATTTATCATTCTCAGGCCGAACTGTTCATTCTTCACAACGTAATGCCTTCATTCCAAGAATGCGTAAAGAGAAACATCTTTGAGACGTTTCGAAAGCAATTTTGTTTTTTTTTTCAGTTTAGGCTGTTATAACTACACATAATGCAACAGATGTAATCTCATCAATGCCCTGTACTGATGCAGAAAACATCGCTACGATCATACCCAACACCCCTTGCACGAAACAGGATCACGACATTTACCTTCCAAATCACTTGCTACTTCTTCAGGTTAATTTGATGTGATTGATGTACTAAGACACACAAATCCCTCTGTAACACTGAGTTCTGCATTCTCCTTGCATTTAAATAGATTTCTGCTGTTTCGTCTTTTCCACAAAACAGAAAATTTCCATCACATGTATATTGTACTGTTTTTTTTTCTGTTGAAGCTTTGCTCACGGCCATCCTCTGTCTGTATGCCATTGCTTGTTGCTATTCCCTCCCCCAGTGTGTGTCTCATTGCAGATGTTCTGCACTCCCCCTGTCTGTATCCCATTGCAGAAGCACTGCCCTCCTCCGTCTGTATCCCATTGCTGATGCTCTGCCTCCCCATCTGGATCCAATAGCAGACCCTCTGCCCTCACCCATCAGTATACCATTGCAGATGCTCTGCCCTCCCCTGTCTGTATCACATTGCAGACACTCTGCCTCCCCCTGTCTGTATCCCATTGCAGACGCACTGCCCTTGCTCTGCCCTCCCCCGTCTGTATCACATTGCAGATGCTCTGCCCTCCTCCTATCTGTATCTCATTGCAGACGCGCTACCCTCCTCCTGTCCGTATCCCATTGCAGACGCTCTGCCCTCCCCGTCTGTATCCCATTACAGACGCACTGCCTTCAGCTGTCTATATCACATTGCAGACGCTCTGCCCTTCCCCTGTCTGTATCCCATTGCAGAGCTGCATCCCTCCCCCAGTCTGTCTTCCATTGCAGACACACTGCCCCTGCCCAGTCTGTATCCCATGGCAAACGCTCTGGCTCCCCTGTCTGTATCCCATTGCAGATGCCCTGCCCTCCCCCTGTCTGTATCCCATTGCAGACGCTCTGCCCTGCCCCGTCTGTATGCCACTGCACACAGTCTTGCCTCCACTGTCTGTATACCATTGCAGACGCTTTGCCCTCCCCCCGGCTGTATCCAATTGCATTTGATCTGTCCTTCCCCTGTCTGTATTCCATTGCAGACGCTCTGCCCTCCCCTGTCTGTATCCCATTGCAGACGCTCTGCCCTCCCCTGTCTGTATCCCATTGCAGACGCTCTGCCCTCCCCTGTCTGTATCCGATTGCAGACGCTCTGCCCTCCCCTGTCTGTATCCCATTGCAGATGCCCTGCCCTCCTCTGTCTGTATCCCATTGCAGACGCTCTTTCTCCATCTGCCATCTTTTAACTAAGCCTGAAAAGTGAGAGAGATGTGATTGGAACTGCCAGTGAGTTTAAATAGATAATTGCTCTTCACTGAACATTGCAGCTTACTTGGCTGGTGGGATGTCTATGTTTCAGAATCTCCACACAAGGTGCCCTGGTCCTCTCTGGCTCTTTCCAGGATCCGGCCCACATGTCGAGGTAGAGGGTGAGGGAACGGATATCGGGCCCTCTAACACCCTGCGTGGCCCTTTATGTCCTATTCCAGGATGTTTCTCATGGAATGGGAGAAGAGGAGGGAAGGTGTGAGGGTGTGAGTGTGTGTCCCTGCTGTTAATGCTGGTATGGGGAAGGGGGAAGGGTGAGATGTCCGGAGGGAGTCTGACCACAGTGTTGTATAAATGCAGTGGTATTAGTGTGCGGGGCTATTGTGTCAGTGACAGAAAAACCGAGGGAAGGTAGGTGCTGAATTCAACAGTGAGTGTGGTCGTGCTTGAGCCTTATTTGGAGATAGAGTGTGAGCCTTGTTCGGGGGTAGGTGTTATAACAAGATATACAGTGAGTGTGATGGAGCAGAAGAATATGGTGACACTTATCCTGGCAAAGTGAGGGGAAAGAATATTGATGCCTGTCCTGTATTGCTGACCAATTCTTCAGATCATCTCAGTGTTGAGTTGAGTCTCCCTGAACGTCTTGTCCAAGTCTATCAGGAATAACGCCTCAGACCCTTTCCCTCGCTTCCCACAGAATCAGTTTGGGTGGATCTTACAAATAGCAAGGGGAAGCAAACATTAGTGTAAAATATATCAAAACCAAATCTGTCACATAAATACTTTACAACATATGCTCTGGAAATTATGTATGCAAATATATTCAAGGGGGAGCAATGACACAGTGATATTATCACTGGGCTCTTAACCCAGAGACCCAGGTAATATTCTGGGGACATGAATTCAAATCCTGACAAGGCAGATGGTGGAATTTGAATTCAATATGTATCTGGAATCAAGGGTTTATGATGACCAGGAATCCATTGTCGATTGTTGGAAAAACTCATCTGGTTCACTGATGTCCTTGAGGGAAGGATACTGCTGTCCTTACCTGGTGTGGCCTGCAAGTGACTCCAGACTCAAGGCAACACTGCTGACTCTTATCTGCCCTCTGGCATGGGCAATAAATGCTGGTTATCCAGCGACACCCTCATCCTGTGAATGAGTAACAAATAATCGTGTGTGCTGCAGTAATAATGGATGGTCTCAAGTTGCACCGAAACTGCAGTGACTACTAATACTGTGAAGATAAACTTCCGTAAGTGTGTATCAGGTCGGTTGAACAGTATGTTGTGAACCAAACTAGACAGGAGGTTATTTCAGATTTGATGTTGTGTTGTCAGGAGGACTAATTAATAACCTTGCTCTGAAGCAGCTTTGGAGGAATAGTGACATCAATATGTTGCATTTTTACACGGCGTCTGAATACAATATCGAATGTTTGAACATTCTGGATAAACATCATGGAAGCCTGGAGGCTAGAGGGTTAATTACGCTCCAGTGAATTGGGGAAGTATGATATAACATTCAATGGGAGAAGCAATGATTGTGAGAGTCATAGAGTCCGACAGCTCAGAGAAAGGCCCTTCAGCCCAAACTGGTCCATTCCGAACAAAATGTCCATTCACATTAACCCCATTTCCCTGCACTTGCCCCATATCCTTCTTCTTCTTTCCTATCCGTGTATTTGTCCAAATGCATTTTAAATCTTGGGAATGTACCCGCCTCAAACACTTCTACTGGCAGCCCATTCCATGTGTATACCACCCTGTGTGTCAAAGAAATTGCCCCTCAGGTTCCCTTTTACTCTTTCCCCTCGAATCTTAAATTGATGCCCTCTAGTTCGTGGGTTGTTCAATCATGTGGAAAAAAAGACTGAGTGCATTCACTCTATCCATGCTTCCCATGATCTTATACACTTCTATCAGATCCCCCTCAGTCTCATACACTCTAAAGTAAAAGCTCCTAGCTTGCCCAACCTCTCACTATATCTCAGACCATAGAGTCCGGGCAACATCCTTGTAATTTTCTTCTGCACTATTTCCAGTTTAATAACATCCTTCCTATAGCAAAGTGAATTACACTGAACATAACACCAGCAGTATTGCCTCACCACCATCCTGTATAACTGCAACATAACTCCCTAATTTCGATACTCATTACTCTGACTTATGAAGGTCAGTTTGCCAAATGCCTTTTTTCACTGCCCTATCTACCTGCGACTCCACTTTCAGAGAATCGTGAACCTGAATTCCAAGGTCCCTTTGTCTCAATACACTCCTTAAGACCCTGTCATTCACCATGAAACTCCTACCTTGATTTGACTTTCTAAAATGCAAGAACTGACACTTATCCGTATTAATCTCCATTTGCCATTTCTCGGCCCACTTCCTCACTTGATTAAGGCACTGCTGTCATTTCTGAAATTTCTGATAATCTTCCGCACTGTCCATGATACCACCTATTTTTGTGTCACCTTGAAACTTATAATTCATGCCTGTAAATTCTGATCTAAATCATAGATGTGTGTAATATGAAAAAATATATATGGGCATACAATATACATGGATAAAACTAACAGTAATTGCCCCAGAACCGACCCCTGAGGCATTCCACTCATCACAGGCATTCAGTCCGACAAGCATCCTTCCACTTTAACTGTATGTTTCCTACCATCAAGCAAATTGTGGATCTGATTTGCCAGCTCCCCCTCAATTCCATATGATCTAAACTTCCAGAGCAGCCTACCATGTGGAACCTTACTGAAGGCCTTACTGAAATCCATATACACTACGTATACCACCAGGCCCTTGTCAAAGTTACTGGTCATTTCACCAAAGCACTCTCACAAATGTTTGAGCCATGATCCCCCACGCACAAAGACGTGCTGACTGCTCATAATCACACCCTGCCTTGCCAAATGCACGTATATCGTCTCTCTCAGAGTCTTCTCAAGAAACGTACCTAGTAGAGATGTTAGGTTGACTGGTCTCTCATTCCCAGGTTTTTCTTTGTAGCTCTTCTTGAATAAGGGCACAGCATTCGCTACCCTCCAATCCTCCGGGACCTCACCCGTTGGCGACTGATGATACAAAAGTACCGACCAGGGCCACCACTATTACTTCTCTGTCCTCCTGCAGTGTTCCTGAATATATCTGGTCAGGACCAGGAGATTTATAGAAATACTGCATAGTCTGAAAGATATGTCGACTTATTTCAGGTGAAAATACCAAAGAGAAAGTAAGTGACTCGATGATTAACATAACAAATTAAAGAATATATTAATCACAGGAAGCGACTTCAGAAGAATTCCAGACATTGTGGAATCCAAAGAATTCTCAGAAAATTGCAATCCAGAAAAGGAGGGTCATGAAACTGATCAGGAAATCAAAAAGCGAACATGCATGCAAACAAACCGGAACACAAGGACTGCAAACATCGATGATCTATAATTCAAAAAAAAACATAGTCAAATGTGGAAATTTGCAATCGGTGGAGACATGTTTGTGGTGAATAACAGGGAAATGGCAAAACAAATGCCCAGTTACTTTACATCTGTCTTAATGGAGTAAGATCCACTAAATCACCCAGAAATACGAAGTGATTGTATAGGACTTGTGGAAGTAAAGGCATAAAGTCAATTCATATCAGTAACAAGGCAATATTGAACATGCAGCCGGATTGAGCATTGCTAACCTTGACAACCAGATGTACTTCATACCAAAATCTTCAGACATAAATCACAAATAGAAGTATTGATTGCATTGTTGATGACTGCGTTCTATTTTCCTGTACATTCTGCAGAGTCCAGAAGCTGATGTAGATAAATGTACATTCGTAAACATGATCCAAGCACTATAGATGAATGATATAAGAATCTACAAAGAGAAGAAGAGATAGTGTGGAGAACTGCAGACCAATTAACTTGACATTTGTTGGGAAACTGTTGGAATATATTATATAGAATGTGATATTGGATATTTAGACATTAACAGCAAACTTTGAGAGACTCAGTATGCATTTCTGAAAAGGAAATCATACTTGACAAACTTTGGAATTGTTTGAAGTTGATTCTTACAGCATAGATAATGAGGATCCAGTAGAATTGGCATATTTTAGGTTATCAGAAGCCTTTCTATGAGAACTCACACAGTGAGTTCGAAACTACAATGATGTGAAGGGTATTTGGAGGAATATATGTAAGTGGAGACTTAAAGTTTGGTTTGCCTTCCTTTAAGGGAGTCAGAATATAGATGTAAAGACACTTTGAAGCAGTTTCACAGAGTGTTGGTGAGATTGTACCTAGAGTATTGAGAACAGTTTTGGTGACTAAATCAAAGAAAGAATATACTGACCACAGAGGAAGTGTAATGGACATTATCCAAATAAATCCCTCAGATGGCGAGATTGCGTGATGAGGAAGCTCGGCCTATGTTCTCTAGAGTTTCAATGAATCAGCGGTGGGTCACTGTGAACTTAGAAAACTCACAAAACATACGGCAAGTTGGAAATTAACAGAAAATTTATCAGGCTGTCTAATCCACATTCAAGACAAATAATGACAGGATAAGGGACAAACCATTGAAGACTGTAATAAGGAGGAAAGTCTGCGTGTGGAGAGGACTGACTAACACAGGGGCAAGGCAGGACAAAAGAAATAAAGAAAAAAGAATACAAGCATGGACTACTTTCTAAACGGTGAGAAAATTCATAAAGCCATAGTACAAAGGGATCTGGGAGTGCTAGTTGCGGATTCTCCAAAGGTAAACATGCAGTTTGAGTCCGTGATTAAGAAAGCGAATGCAATGTTTTCAATTATCTCAAGAGGGTTGGAATATAAAAGCACCGTTGTACTACTGAGACTTTATAAAGCTCTGGTTAGGCCTTATTTGGAGTAATGTGTCCAGTTTTGGGCCCCACACCTCAGGAAGGACATACTGGCACTGGAGCGTGTCCAGCGGAGATTCACACGGATGATCCCAGGAATGGTAGGTCTAACATATGAGGAACGACTGAGGATGCTGGGATTGTATTCATTGGAGTCTAGAAGATTAATGGGAGATCTAATAGAAAGTTACTAGATAATACATGGATTGGAAAGGGTGGACGCTATGAAATTGTTTCTGTTAGACGAGGAGACGAGGACCCGTGGACACAGCCTTAGAATTAGAGGGGGTAAATTCAGAACAGAAATGCGGAGACATTTCTTCAGCCAGAGAGTGGTGGGCCTGTGGAATTCATTGCCACAGAGTGCAGTGGAGGCCGGGATGCTAAATGTCTTCAAGGCAGAGATTGATAAATTCTTGATGTCACAAGGAATTAAGGGCTACGGGGAGAATGCGGGTAAGTGGAGTTGAAATGCCCATCAGCCATGATTGAATGGCGGAGTGGACTCGATGGGCCGAATGGCCTTACTTCCGCTCCTATGTCTTATGGCCTTATGGACAAGATTACAGTGAATCCCCAGATAATCTACAAGTGTGTCAAGTGGAACAGAAAACCAGTGAACACGTGGGACTCATTAGTAACTTGCCAAGTTGCATCTAAATCAACTTTGGTAGTAGGAGAATGAGGGGAGTGGTAGAAGGCTGTTTGTGTGACTGGAGGCTAGTGTCCAATGTTGTACCAATGGGCATCAGTGCTGCGTCCCTTATTATTTGTGATTCGGAGGTGCTACTGTTGGGCTGCGTTGAACAAATGTAAAAATAGCATAACACCAGGCCATAGTCTAACAGGTTTATTTGGCAGCACGAGCTCTCGATACGCTGCTTCTTCATCAAGTGCACAACCACGTGATGTAACTGATGTTGAGAGATTTTTAACCTTATTATTTGTGGTATTCATAAATGATGCAGCTGTGAATATGGACGAGGGGTGGGGTGTGTAATAAATAAGTTTGGATTTGATACAAAGATTGGCCGGGTGGTTGGCAGTGAGGAGGAAGGCCTTATGTTACAGGTAGATACTGATGGAATGGTCAGATGGGTTGATCAATGGCAGATGGAATGTAACCCTGATAACTATGAGGTGATGCAATTTGGAAGAAAGACCTAGACAGGGGAGTACTCAATGAATGGCAGCACACTAGAAAGCTCAGGGGTGCTTCTCCAGACATCGCTGAATGTGCCTGCACAGGTTAATACACAATCTGGGAAAGGCTGGGGGAATGTAAACATAACCTTTATTCATCGAGGCCTAGATTATAAGAACTATGCGGAACTTTGGTGAGGGCAAGATGGAATACTGTGTGTAGGTCTGGGAACAACATTAGAGGAAGGATGTGATTGTCATGGAGGGGGTGCAGAGATGTTCCCTTGGATGGAGCATATCAGCTATGGAGAGAGGCTGGATAACCTCAGGTTGTTTAGTTTGGAGGAGAGAAGGCTGCGAGGTCTGTGATTCAGAAGGATAGGATTACGAGGTACATGGACAGGGTGGATAGACAGTTGCCGTTGCTGTTACTCAAAATGACACACTTTAAATGTGAAGGATTTACGGTTTAGTGAAGATTTGAGAATTGTTTTTCAACCAGAGCGTGTTGGGGTCTGGAAAGCACTTCTTGAGCAGTTGTCATGCTAACCTCAAGCCATTAGAAACGACACTGTTGTGCACTTCAAATGCTTTAAGATTGACGGCTAAGGTCTTGTGTCGGAAAGTGGGCCGAATGTAGACTGTGCTGTATTTCTGGTAGGACAGAAACTGTGCTTAGGTGATTGTATGGCTGTGGAAGGTCAATCATTGAGTAGCTTAAGGTAGGAATTGATGGGTTTCTGAAGATTATCTTCACAAAGTTGATAAGAGAGAACTTGTAATATTTTCTGGAAATATGTCAATGGTAAAATTAAGAGAAAAAAGTTGCAGATTTCTGACAGTCTGATACCAGATAATTGAGAACCGGGAAATAGCAGAACTATGGAGCAAATACTTTAATTATGCCTTCAGAGAAGAAAACAAAACCAAAAAGAAAACTTCCGAGCAATACTAGGGAATTTCAGTCTTATGAGAAAAGGGGAATAGAATGTAAATAGCAACTAAACAGTTTAGAGAAAGTATTGGACTGAAATTAATGGGCATTGACAATGTCATCAGAGATTTATGAAACGGGAATCATATTTGAGAAAGTGGCTTTTTGGAAATTTATGTAGGAGGTATCAATGCAATACGAGTGGATTAACAGAAAGATTTTTGATAAAGCCCCAAGCCTATTGCACAAATTCGAATCCTCTGGGACTCGGCCTAATATATGGTCATAGATTTAGAATGGGAGAGCTGGCAGGAAAGAGTGAGTAGGAATAAAACCATATTTTATTTTTAAATGGAAGGCTGAGCGGATATTGTACGGATCGTGTCTTGGGCTCCAGCTATTCCCAATACACATCATATCTTTGGATGATGGGTGCAAATGCAAAATTCCCAAGTCTGCTGACAGCACTAAACAATGTCAGACTTTGAGTGGATGAGGAGGATATAAAAAAGCTCCAAGGTGACTGAGACAAGTGGAGTGACTGGGCAAATACGTGGCAGATGGAGAGTAATGGGGGAGATTGAGATGTTGTGTACATTGATGGGAACAATGGACTGGCAGCCTCTCATTTGAAAAAGGAGTGGTTGAAAAATGTTGCACTATAAATGAACTTAAGCTGCATTTTTGTTTATTTCTGCGTAGCCCTCCGAGTCCATGTGTGACAGTGAGTTCTGAAGCCAGAAGTCAATACTGGGAATGGCATTGGCACGCTGACCATTGTATGTAGGCCCAGCACGTGGGGAACTGTAACTTTGAAATGAATCTGGATCTCTCTGTACACCAATCACTTAAAGCAATATTGCAGGAGCAGAAAGCAGGAAGGAAGATAAATGCTGTATTCACCTTCATTTCAGGGGGATTTGAGTACAGGAGTAAATGTATCTCACTGCAGCTGTTCAGGGCCTTGGTGAGACCCCATCCCGAACATTGTGCAGTATTGTGTGCAGTTTTGGTCTCTTTTCCTAACAGACGACAAACCTGACATTGAGGGAGAGCAGTAAAGGATGACCACACTTATCGCTGGGATGGCAGACTTCTTGTGGGAGCAGAGTTTGGAACGACTGGACCTGTATTCCATGGGGTTTAGGAAAATGAATGGAAATCTCAGTGAAATATGTAACACTCTGACAGGGCGAGACAGATTAGAAACAGGGATGGTAATTCCCGTGGCTGGGACGTCTAAACCAAGGGGCGACAATATTAGGTACAGACAGGCCACTTTGCATTGAGATGAGGATAAATGTCTGCACTCGGAGACTGGCGAACCAGGGGTAGTCTCTCCCAGATCAGGCTGTGGAAGTCAAGGGGCTGAATATAATTAAGGATTTGTGGAAACTAAAGGGACTGGCAGAGAGCAGGAGTATGGTGTGAAGATAGAAAATCAGCTATCATTCCAGGTTGTTCTCAAATAACGCAATAACTGTGTTCCTGTGCAACACTGTGGTGTACAAAATCGTGCAATATTAATAATGGCGTCTATGGAAAAAAAGAGGGTAATTGGCGAACCCCCAAAAATATCAGTAAAAACCAAACATTAAATTTGATCTAACAAGCAATAGGACAGTCTAAATAAATCTTTAAATTACATGTTGTAATGGAACAGCGCTGTAAATGCAACGCTTTCACACGACAGTCACTCACTGGTGCACGATATCTTTCACGACAATCTTCACCAGAAAGCGCGCGGGGCCTGACTGACCATGTGATGCCGACGGGGAATTCCAGTTCTCTCCAACATTCTCCCCACAGTTTCAAATAGATTTCTTTCGAAACATAGACTACAATTCCCAGTTTCAGGCTCAGTTTCAAGGCCTGCAGAGCGGATTGCATTCCTGTTTTTGCTGAGCACATTGATTGTACCTTTTGTAGACAGAGGGTTTCTGAGGCAGCTGGTGCCCGACAAGGAATCGCGTCACAGTGAATGCCAGTTCACTTGAAAGAAAAAGGTTCATGAATTGCATTGCAGTCGAAATGTATTTAATCAACACGTGTTATTGGTGAACTGCCTGTACATAGAATGGAGGCGCAAAACTGATGGGCTGAATGGACTACAGCAGTTCTCATTTTATGTTTCACAATGTTTAAACATATTAAGAGATATGTATATTGTATGGGGAAAACTGCGTTGAGGAGATGTTCGGCCATTAACTAGAATAGGGAAAGCTCAATGAGTTGTATGACATATTCCTTTCCCGATGCTTCTGTGCAGTGTGTGGGAAAGCTCTGTAAATGTTGTCAATAGCTCTCAGCTGTCAGGAAGGAGGTCTCTGCAGGGTCAACAGGATTGTGTTTCCCATTCCCTTTTCTGATAACGAGTCTGGTGCCGGCTGTTCTCTCCGGGTTTATCCTTTAAGACCTCGGAGCAGTTTGATACAATTGAGTGCCTTGCTTGGCCGTTTTAGAGACCATTGAAGAGTGTATCACATGTCTGTGTGTCTGGAGTCACTTTTAGGCCAGACAGGAAAGCACGGGGGATTCACTTCCTGAAAGTACACTGGGGAATGAGATCGACATCTATAATCGACATTGAACACAAGATCAATATGACTGACACCAGATAATGGATCACGATATTTTATTAATTGTTTTTAACCTGCACCAGTTTCCAGAGAATTACCCTGATCTGGATTAGCAATCCAATGACAATTCCACAACAACACCATCTCCACATGGGGGTCTATCGGAAACCACACTGAACCGATTATTTCTGTACTGTTTGACAGCTCTGTCAAAAATAACCCCAACCAATTTGGCCATCGTGATGGGACTGAGGACGTGGCAATTGGTCTAATTGTAATTATTCCCTTCTTAGGGGATGGGACATATTTGAGTAATTACCCACATTGCCAGGGAGTTGTCAGAGTTGGAGCTGGAATGAAACAGCTTCCTCAGGGACACGATTGGTTGTGTAGCAAAAGCCCTCAGTCCTATTGCAGGAATGGTGTCAGGGCCAAATGCCTTTGTCGTACCTACAGTGTCCAGCTGTTGCTTCATGTCACGTGCAGTGAATTGAATTGGTTGAAGACGGGCATCAGTGATTCTGAGGATATCATATTGAGGGTGAGGTGGGTAATCGACACAACACTTCTGGCTGAGGATGGTGCAGATACTGCATCTTTTACATGGATGCACAGGGCTGTTCCATTATTTGGGATGGGGATATTTGTGGAGTCCTCTCCTCCAGTAAGTTGTTAAATGGTCCATCGACTTTTATGCATGGATTTGACAGGACAACAGAGCTTAGATCTGATTTGTAGGTCTTGGGATCATCTCTCTCTCTGTATCAGATGTTAGTCCTGATGTTTGTAGTGTAACCAGTCAAGTGCAGTAGTTTTAATGGATTGTCATCAGGATTAGGTGCACGTGATTCCGACCCGACCATGTTCACCTACATTCGTCACTGACCCATGGATCGGCTTGATGGTAATGGTAGACGGATGGACTATGCTGGGGGAAAAGTTACAGATTGTCATTGAAATCTACAGCATCAGATGATAACCAAGTTTTAGCTGCAATATCTACAATTGAATGCTTCTGACTGCCCCCAGTTCACACCGAGACCGAGTCACCCATCAGCCCTGTATTCAGTGACCGACTCTGGTTTCTGATGCGGAAATACTTCCATTTTCATTTTCTCATTCTGCTGGAAGTCTTTCCTTGGTGTCACGCCTCCAATTTGTTACATAAACAATATCCATTTAAGGTACTAATCTGAATCTTTTCCTTTCAGTAATGCCATCTTCTGTATTTGAAGTGAATGTGTTTCCTTCTGTTTTTCTCCGTGACCATGATTCAGAACTCTGCAGTGTCAGTGATGCCAGCCTTATGCAGTTTCAGAGTTAAGGAACTTGTCACCATGTGTTCCTGTTCAGTTCCCAGTGTACAACACTCCATGTTGGACAGGATGTTTGGGCATCTTTGACAATATGTCTTTGGAAATTGTTCATAAACAGAAATTGGAGAAGAAATTGCTAAAGATGTTGCAGAATTTTCTGGAGTGAATGCAGAGTTAAACTTTCAGGTCCAGTGAACCTTCTATAAAGGTTTTTTATTTTTATTTCCAGTATTCCATATTTATTTATTTAATTGAAAAATTGTTCTGCGCCTATTCATTTCTGGAGAAACTCTGCAGGTCTGTCACTATCTCTAGAGAAAGAGAAGCAGTGTTAGCGTTTCCAGTCCAGTGTGACAATTCTTCAAATTGCAAAATGGTCTTTTAATCCCTTGCCGGAAGTGGAGGATGGGTGGCAGGGAAAAGAGTGTGTGGCAAAAGAAAAACGGGCTTTTAGCAGTGGTGAAAGGAAAGATTCTGTATAACGGGTCGAATTTAAGGTGTTAATGGAGGAAAGGGGTTCTCTCTATTGAATGCCAGATAAAGAAGACACAACAACACAAAGTCATACGGAGGCCAGGAGGGAGAATGTTGACCATGTGGTATTATATAAATCTGGCCACAGAACCGTTTTCACTGTCGGGGTCACCACCCCCTTTAGACAAAGGAATTCAGGTGCTTGCCTTCTTATTGGCACTAGTAAGCGTTTCATGCTGCCTTAGTATTGTAACATGGAGAAAAACAAATCACAGCATGACATTTGGGCTGAGTGTTGGTTACCTGTCGTTTTTAATATTGTTTCAATTTTGCAGTGCTTATCTTTAAACGCTTGTTCTTGAAGTTAGCATCAGATGGAGTGTAAGATGTGTGGAGTGACATTATAGAAACATATAAAATCATGAGAGGTATGGATAGGGTGAATAGCCAAAGTCTTTTCCAAAGGGTAGGGGAATCCAAACATAGAGGGAATAGGTTTAAGGTGAAAGAGGGTAGATTTAAAAGTGACTAAGGGGCAGATTTTATACACAGAGGGCGGTGTGGGTATGGAATGAGCTTCCAGAGGAAGAGTGGGAGATGCAAGGACATCGACAACATTTAAAACTCATTTGGACAAACATATGAGTGGGAAACATTTAGAGGCACTTGGACCTAATGAAAACAGATGGGACTCGTATAGTTTGGAAAACCTGGCAAGCATGGACATTTAGAAAAGCTTCACGCAGAGTCAGGGTGGTTTTGTGAAAGGGAAATGATACTTTGCCCTGTAAAATCATGCAAAGTATTTCTGGAGATGCCTGTAAATGTAACAAGTGGACTTGATAAAGGGGATCTGGTGGACACCAGGCTTTCCAGAGATTTTCCACAAGGTATTACAAAACAAAAGTTCATACACAAAACAGGAGCTCCAGGACGTCGGATACTGTATTAACATGGGATGATGATTGTTTAACACAGAAATCGGAGAGTCAGGATTAATGGATCTTCATGGTTAAGGTTTATCTGCTGGAGTACCACAAATATCAGTCTGATGGCATCAGTTATTTACAATCTATGCTGACAGCCTGAAGGAGGGAGCTGAGTGCAATACACATCCGAGTTTGAGAATGACACTGAGAATCAAAAGGCAGGCTGTTACTTAATGGAGAGGACTTCCAGAAAAGGAACAGGAAAGGCATTGGAGTCTTCCTGGGTATGAAACATAAAGTCAGCATGATGATGCAGCAAGTAACTCGGTTGGTACATTAGGTGGTTTCCTGGGATGAAAGGGTTGTGTTATTGAGAATCTCTAGGATGGTGAGGCGATAATTCATTGGGTTTTAAATGAATGAGGAGTGATCCTGCTGAAAACTACAAGACATTGAAGGGGTTTGAGATGGTAGATGTTGAGAAGTTTTTTTCCATTCTTGAGCAAAGTGTCGAACTCGATGATATAGATACTGAATAAGGAACATCAATTTCAATCTGAGATTCAGAGTAATGTCTTCTCTCCGAAGGTAGTGAATGTCTGGAATTCCCTTTCTCAGAGAGGTGTGGAGGGATACAAGGAGTCGGCAAGAGAGTGGAGTTGAGCCCTGGAGTAGATTAGCCATGTTCTTATTAAATGACAGGGTTAGCTTGAGGGACTGATTGACCTACTCTTGTTCCTATTTATTAATTTCACATGTTATGCTTTTGGAAAGTAACGGATTATTTTGCTGGAAATCGTGTTGTACAATGTTGCATTCAGGGAGAGCAGAGGATTTGTTGTTTTAACCCTGGGTGGGGTATGTAGCTGTATTCCCAACGTATCTGGGTCTGCAACATGACCCACATCTGGAGCAGAAGTTACAGAGAGGGGAAGCCTGTAAACAGGGACTGGGGGGTGGGGTGGTGGTCACTTCCTGATCCAGCCTGGATTTTCCAAGTACATTTCCAAAACTACACCTAACCATCGGAGTGGCCTCGATCTCTCCCTGTTTAGCATGTTCGAGGGCTGAATGGAACATCAGAACATAGGGCTGAGGGACACAAGTGGGCCATTCGGCCCTTTCACACTACTCCATCAGTAAATAAGGTCATGGCTCATCACATTGTGATCCCAGCTGCACGTTTCTTTCCATGCACCATTATCCCTGATTCACATGTCCATGGAAAATCAGACAAAGCCAGCTTCGATGTCATATAAAGGTCCAGCCACCCCAAACTTCTGGGAAAGAGAATTCCCACTTGACTAAAATCCCACTTTGTGGATTTATCCTAATTCCTGCTCTGACAGATGTTGGAGGGTGTCACTGTTTCCTTTTATCATCCCATTCCTCCACTGCTGACACCAAATTTTAAATGTAACCAGATTGGTGATATTGCCGATGATAAAGTTCTCAGACTGAGTCAGGTTCAGTGACAGGAACAAGTCAGGCAAGGTTTCTTTAGTTAGCCACAAGTAACTAACAGCACTAACAGATGCGCATGGTGGATCTGTGGTTAGCACTGTTACCTCCCGTCACCAAGGAGCTGCGTTCAGTTCGAACCTCGAGCAACCCTCTATGTGGATTTTGAACATTCTCCCCATGCCTGTGTGGATTTCCTCCCAGTGTTCTCGTTTCCTCCTATCGTCCATAGATATGCAGCTTAGAGTGGATTGGCCTTGCTGAATTGCCCGCAGTACCCGGGATGTGTCGGTTAGATCTCCCCGATTAAAAACAATCAATTAAGTTTTTTTTTTCATCGTATGTTAGTGCCTGGGCCGCTGAGGTCTCGGAATCGATATGGCTAGACATTGAGCCCTCTCAGACAAAGTGAACCCTTATTAGTCTGTTGTTATGACAACATTTTGGAATATTGTCATAAAATAATGATTATCAATACTGTTAAAATTTCAAGGACAAAGCGTCAGATCGAAGCAATACAGCCAAAACCATGTTTCTTACCTCTTTAATTGGTATACCGGGGATAATGGATTCCAGGTTTAAACTGTGGGCAGCGAAGGGGATACCTTGCTTGGGTGATTTAGAATTATTAGTATCCCTACAGTATGGAAACAGGTCCTTGGGCCCAGTAAGTCCACTTCGATCCTCTGAAGAGTAACCCACCCACACCCATTCCCCTACCATCCTATATTTACCCCGATTAATGCCACAACTTACAGATCCTGGAACACTATGAGCGATTGAGCAATGGCCAAGTCATCTAACCTGCACATGTTTGTGACTGTGGGAGGAAACCTACGCAGACACAGTTGAGAATATACTAACACCACATAGCGAGTCACCCAAGGCTGGAACTAAACCCGTGCCCCTGGTGCGCTGAGTCAGCAGTGCAAACCACTGAGCCACCACGTGTTACTTGAAGGAGAAACAATGATACCATTTGATCAAATAACACGTAAGTATGAACTACCTAGTAGAGACTTTTTTTCCAGCTTATAGATTTGATTAAAAAACACAATTTTAAAAACCACATATAGATCTGATACAGAGAAGCAGGGGATTATTGTAAAGAATACACTCTCTGTCAGGACCCTTTACCATTTGTTGGAGAGTGTCCCCGCAGACAATGCTGTGCAGCTTTGTGACGTCTGTGCGAGAGAGTTGGGATTTTAGATCTCTTCGGAGACATGGGAGGATATTTGTGAAAATACTCGAAGGTGTTTGATCTGTAATAGAACTCATTCCATGCAGTTGAAAAATCTTCATAGGTTCTATCTGACCACAGATTTTCTCTCAAAATTCAAAGTGGGATTATCTTCAGCGTGTCCTAAATGCAGAATGACTACAGGCACTCTTACTCATTGCATGAGGTCCTGCTGCAGGCTTTGTATATATTGGAGAACTGTGTTAGGTGTGGTCGAGTGGGTCATGGGGACCGAATTGGAGATGGACCTGGTTTGTCTTTTCCTGGACCTGCCCAGAGTATCTTACACAGGTGCACATGGGAAAAAAATACATCCTTACTTTGTATGCTAGGAAAGATATTATGTTGTGTTGTATGTCTGAAAACTCCACGGGTCTGTTGAGACTTTGTAACCTTATCATGGAGAATATCCCTTTGAACTTTCTCACCAGTATGGTGCACCAAAAAATAGATAATAATATAAGTCATAGAATCATCGAGTCATGGAGATATACAGCATGGAAACAATCCCTTCAGTCCAACCCATCCATGCCGACCACATATCCCAAACCAATCCAATCCCTGGCTCATAACACTCCAAACCCTTCTTATTCATTTCCCCATCCAAATGCCTCTTAAATGTTGCACTTGTATCAGCCTCCCTGACATCCCCTAGTAGTTCATTCCATACACGTACCACTCTCTGTGTGAAATAGTTGCCCCGTAGTTCTCTATTATATATTTCCCCTTTCATCCTAAACTTATACCCTCTCATTCTGACTCCCTGACCCCAGGGAAAAGACTTTACCTATTTACCCTATCCATGCCCCTCATAATTTTGTAAACCTCGATAATGTCACCCCTCAGCCTCCGACGCTCCAAGGAAAACAGCCCCAACCTGTTCAGCCTCTCTCTCTAGCTCAAATCCTCCAAAGCTGGAAACATCCTTGAAATCTTTTCGGAACCCTTTCAAGTTTCACAACATATTTCCGATAGGAAGGAGACCAGAATTGCACGCAAAATTTCAACACTGGCCGAACCAGTGTCCTGTACAGCCGCAACATGATCTTACAATTCCTGTACTCAATTCTCCGACCAATAAAGGAAACGCCTTCTCTACTATTCTATCTACCTGTGATTCCACTTTCAAGGAGCTATGAACCTGCACTCCAAGGTCTCTTTGTTCAGCAACACTCCCTGCGACCTTACCATTAAGTGTATAAGTCCTGCTAAGATTTTCTTTCCCAAAATGCAGCACCTCACATTTATCTGAATTAAACCCCATCTGCCACTTCTCAGCCCATTGGCCATTTGGTCAATCTGAGGTGACCCTCTTCGCTCTCCACCACACCTCCAATTTTGGAGTCAACTGCAAACTTACTAATTGTACCTCTTATGCTCGCATCTGAATCATTTATGTCAATGACAAAAAGTACTGAATCCAACACGGATCCTTGTGGCGCTGCACTTGTCACAGGCCTCCAGTCTGAAAAACAACCCTCCCCCACCACCCTCTTCTTCTACCTTTGAGCCAGTTCTGTATCCAAATGGCTAGTTCTCCCTGTATTCCATGAGATCTAACCATGCCATTCAGTCTCCCATGGGGAACCTCATCAAAACCCTTGCTGAAATCCGTATAGATCACATCTGCCACTCTACCCTCTTCAATCCTCTTTGTTACTTGCTTAAAAAACTCAATCAAGTTTGTGAGACATGATTTCTGACGCACAAAGCCATGTTGACTATCCTTAATCAGTCCTTGCCTTTCCAAATACATGCACATCCTGTCCCTCAGGATTCCCTCCATCAACCTGCCCACCACCAACGTCAGGCTTACTGGTCTATAGTTCCCTGGCTTGTCCTTAACACCCTTCTCATACAATGGCACTACGTTAGTCAACCTCCAGTCTTCCAGCACCACACCTGTGACTATCCATACTATAAATATCTCAGCAAGAGGCCCAGCAATCAGTTCTCTAGCTTCCCACAGAGTTCTAGGGTACACCTGATCAGGTCCTGGGGATTTATCCACCTTTACCCGTTTCAAGACAACCAGCACTTCCTCCTCTGTAATATCGACATTTTGCAAGGTGTCACCATCTATTTCTCTACATTTTATATCTTCCATATCCTTTTCCACAGTAAATACGGATGCACAATACTCCTTTAGTATCTGCCACATACTTCCTGTGCTAGTAAAAATATTCTGTTGTGTTGGATGTCTGAAAAACCTCCGGGTCTGTTGTGTCATCATAATCTCGTCATGGGGAATATCCCTTTGGACATTCTCACAAATATAGTGCACCGAAAAGCAGAGGTTTTTATAAGATATGGCAACCCTTTTTGGATTACCGCGATACAGGCTGATCTGACACTCTAAACAGGGCTTTTGTATAGCCATGACGATATTGTCTAATGAACCACATATTAAGAATTGTGAATGTATGAATGTGTATCAGTTCATGCTCTCGAAGAACGAGAGCTATCACTTTGTTATGCTGAGCCATATTATTTATTGATTATTTATTGTTTATTTTTGTTTTTCTTCTGTCCGTTTAGAGACTTTAACTTATTTTGTATATACATGCACATGGGTGTAATTTTGTTCAGTTATTTGAGTTGTTTTGTTATTGGTTTAATATAAATAATAAAATATCTTTTTCAATAAAATAAATGTTAAAAAATTCAAATGCAAACATTGATAGATTAGAGTCCCAAATAACTCTTTTTTTAGAGAGATCACTCATGCTTTACATTGAAGGTCCCAACACGGGTGATGGTGTGAGGTTGAGAGAGCATCCCCTTCATGGTAACCTCTGTCAGTGTGGGGAATTGAACCTGCGCTGGTGGCCTCCCTCTGCATCACAAACCAACCATCCAGCCAACTGAGCGGGAGACTGTGTAACTGTTACACACAGAATCAGTCACAGACAAAGGGCAAGAGAAATTTTAATGACAAGGGAAAAGGTGTATTTCAGACAAAAACGTTCTCTGCTAGAGATCATATTTTATAATGAGACAAGTGTTTGGAAGCTGTCTTTGGCTGAACACAATAAGGTGAGACCAGTGAAATAACCAGAATGACTAATTGTGATTGGATATCGATAAGCGTAAAATAAGTGCATGTTTTTGATTCGTCTGTGGAAAGCACGCTGACTGTTGTATGAATTTATAAATCAGATGAAATATATTGTAAGCAGAGTCCGTCCCCATGGGAAATGCCTTCTGAACACATGCGAGAAGAAACCCGGGGTATGAAGTGTCTGAGAATCGAATGCTCAGTAACAGGAACCTGGGGGTTGAATGACTGAAAGTTCCTGTAACATGGAGCTGAGAAAACCATCAGATCACCCCCAAACGTATTGAATGTTGGAGCATGTTTGAAATACTGAATGGCCTCATGATGGATTTTAATTGTGTGTGATTTGAGAAACGTACATCTCTACTCCATCCTCTTACATGTTACACACTGGGGCACTGCCGTTTTCCTGAAACTGGGAATAAGTTGGAACAATACCTGGAACATTCCATAATTGGCATTCCCCATAATATTCTATTACTGTGTGGGAGGCATTAGAAATACAAGAGAGAAAGAGATGGAAGGTGCTCTATGCAGTAGTGAGAGTGGTGGAGCATGAGCCTTGTTCGGGGGTCGGTGCTATAACAGATATACAGTGAGTGTGAGGGAGCAGAGAAAATATGGTGACCCTTATCCTGACAGAGTGGGGAAGGATATTGATGTTTGTCCTGTTTTACTGGTAAGTTCGTCAGACCCCAGAAACTGCACTGAGCTGGGTGGTGAGCTCAGACCATGCTGGGTGGGTCTGGTAGTGTGGCCCCCTCTGAGAAGAGCATGGTCCCCTTCATACTAGCCCATCCACCAGGACCTCCATGCTGCTGTCGACAAACCGTGGTGTAATTGCCCCTTCGCTGCCATGCTTGGGGAAAATGTGCAAGGCAGCTCCAAACTGAGAAAGCGCAACCGTGTGCCCATTGGCCTTTTAAAGATGGCACCAGTGTCACGGATCACGGAATATCCCGGGGCATCCAGGCGACTGTGAGTACCACCAGTCATGATGGTTAGGAGAATCGGGCTGGCATTGAATGAAAGGGACACCATGGAGTGGGGTGGGTAGTTAATGAGGTGAGTTTGGTTCGATAGCACCAGGAAACTAGCTTGGCCTCGTGCAGACAACCCCTCTGTCACACTCAATGAAAATGTCACTGAGACAGGTTTTTGTTAGATTCATCCCAGTGAGGCGAAGACTCTGCTGTCCTCATTCCCAGTTACAAAGCTGCAGAACAAATGCTTATCCAAAACTCTCTATTGCCTGAACTCACAGCAATATCCCTTTCACTCATAATTCTTCGAAATACTGACCCGTGTTGCATGATACTATCGGAATGAATTCATTTCAGCATTCTGAACCTGTGAATATATCCTTCCATGGCATTTTATCTCGGTGTATACTCCCCCACCGTGTCTCCACCCCAAAACACACTGATTTACGGTCATATTGCACGAGACTGCCAGTATGACTGGCCATTTGGCCAAGCTGGTCTATGGCAAACAAAATGTCCATCCAGACTCATCCCATTCCCCTGTCCTTGTTCTGTATCCCTCCTATCCTTTCCTACCTGCGTATTTGTCCAAATGCCTTTTCAATGTTGTTATTGTACCCACTTCAATCATTTCCACTGACAGCTCAGTCCATATGCGTACTACACTCTATGTTAAAAAGTTGCCTCTCAGTTTCCATTTTACATTTTTTATCCTTTCCAAACATTAATGGATGTCCTCTAGTACTCGATTCACCAAACTTGGGAAAAATTTTTGAATTATTCGCCACATGCACACCTCTCATGATTTTATAAGAGCTACACTTCTATAAGCACCCCCTCGGTTTGCAACACTGTAAAGAAATAAGTTTTGACCCGTTCAATCTCTGCCTAAATCTTCGAGCCTTTAGCCCAGGAAACATCTTTGTAAATTTCTTCTACACTTTTTCTCGTTCAATAATATCCTTTCCAGAGCAAGGTGAACAAAACTGAACACAATACTCCAACTGCAGCTTTACCAACATCCTGTACAACTGCAACATAACGTCCCAACTTCTTTACTCAATGCATTGATGAAGGCCAATGTGCCAACAGCCTTCTTCACTGTCCTGTGTATCTGTGACTCAAATTTCAGACAACCGTGCACCTGATCTCCAACGACCTTTTGTTCCACTACACGTCTTAAGGCACTATCATTCGTCATTAAACTCCTACCTGGATTTGACTTTCCAAAATGCAAGACGTCACACTTATCAATATTAAACTCCATTTGCTATTTCTCAGCCCACTTCCCCAGCTGATCAAGGTACTGCTGCAATTTCTGATAACGTTCCTCACTGTAAATGATGTCTCCTAATTTAGCGTCATCTTCAAACTTGCGTTGTGCACTCTGGTCCAAATCATTGACATAGATAACAAACAGCAATGGGCCCAGGACCGACCGCTGAGGCACTCCACTAGTCACAGGCCTCCAGTCCGACAAGCATACCTCCACCAAAGGCATTTGCTTCATAACGTCAAGCCAACTGTGTCGCCAATTTGCCAGTTTACATTGGAGTCCATGCGATCTGACCTTCCAGAGCGGCCTACCATGTGGAACATTATCAAAGGCCTTACTGAAATCCATATAGAATATGCCCACCACCCTGCCCTCGTCAACCTTCCTGGTCACTTCCTCAAAAAGTCTATCAAAATTTGTCAGGCATGATCTACCACGCACAAAGCTGTGCTGATTGCTCTAAGTCAAACTCTGTCTTTCCAAATGCATGCATATCTTATCTCTCAGAACCTTCTCAAGTGGTTAACCAAAAACAGGTGTGAAGCTTACTGGTCTGTATTTCCCAGGCTTTTCTTTTCAGCACTTTTGAATAAGGGCACAATATTTGCTACTGCCCAGTCTGCTGGGACCTTGCCCCTGAACTATCTTCTCTCGCCTTATAAAGTGCTCTTAGATATATCTGGTCAGGACCAAGAGATTTATCTGACTTTGTGCATTCTAATTTGTCCAACAGCACCTCTACTGTGATATGGACTGTGCCAAGATATCGCAACTAACCTCTCAAAGGTCGCAAGTCTTCATGTCTTTCTTCATGATAAACGCAGAGGGGAAATTGAGGACCTCACCCATCTCTTGAGGTTTTACACATGTATGCTCATTTTGGATTTTAAGGCGTCCTATCTCTCTCGAGTTGTTCTTTTTCTTTACTATACTGAATTTGGATTCACCCTAATCTGCTCAGCCAAGGCTCATACCCCGCTTTAGCCCTGCTGATTTCCTTCTTCAGTGAACTCCTGTATCCCCTGTGCAAATCCAGATATTCCCTTGGTCCCAGCTGCCTGTACCTGAGTTACTCGTTCTTTCTTTATGGTCAGAGCTTCGATATCTCCTGTCAACCAGGGTTCTCTCTTCCAGCCTCACTTTCCCTTCACCCTCTCAGGAATATGCAGACCTTGAACTCGAGCTATCTGACCTTTGAAGCCCTCCCACTTGCCCGGGATCCTTTTACCTGGAAATACACGACTCCAATCAACCCCTGCAATCCCCTATCTAATTCCAACAAAATTCGCCTTGCCCCAATTTAGAACTTTAATCCGTGGACCAATTTTGTCCCTACCATACCTATTTTAACATTAATACAGCTCGGGTCACTTTTTCCAAAATCCTCCCCCACTTTACCTCCGTCACCTATCCTACCCAATTTCCTAACAGTAGGTCGAGTTTGTCCCTTCCCCAGGAGGACCCTCTACATGCTGCCTGTGGAAGCTTTCCTGAACACACTTAAAAAATTACGTTCCATCTAAGTTTTTAACTCTCTGGAAGTCCCCGTCTATGTTAGGATAATTAAAATCACCTGTTATGACAACCCTATTGCTCCTGGAAGTCTTGCCAGTCTTCCTGCATATTTGGTCTTCTAATTCTCATTGATTATTTGAAGGCTTATAGTGCAACCACTATAACATTACCACCCTCTCTTATTGTTTGCATCATTTACAAAATCTTATTGGTTATTGTCTCAGTTATTTCATCTTTAAATACTAGAGTGATACGCGCCTTAATCAGAACTATTGGTATTTAAATTGTTTCCATTTACATCTCTTCCTCGCAGTGATTTTCACATTCACAGCACCCCTTGTCAAGGCACAGTGGAGATATGGAGCTGTAAATGGATGGGAACTGCAAATCCTGTCACTTTCAGCATTGGTTACATTTTTCCCCACACTGGGCAGTAATCTAACACAGTGTTGCCGAACAGTGCAACAGCCTGGGTTTATATATGAATGAACCGGTGCGGACTGCACAGCCCCCCATGCTGGACATTTAGCCCGGGATTATAGATCCAGCATTGGTGTGGGCTGCACAGAGTTTCACTCTGCACATAGCTGGGTTACATTCAGCAGACACTAGCCGGATCTCCACAGTGCTCCATCCTGAATATGTCATGGATTGGCTGGTTATGTGATTTGGATTGCGAATGTGAGAGAACTAAATATCTGGCAATGCCTTTAATTTGTGTTTTAATTCTTGTGATTGGACTCTTCAAATCCTGACTCATCCGATTAGACCCATCCCTCTGGATGAGTCATAGTGACGGTTGTTACAACATTTGTGTCTGCAACATGACCAACAATTGGAGCAGAGGCTACAGAGAGGAACATCTCTGTAAAATGGAATGAGGGAATCACCATCAGATCAGCCGTGGTCCGAGTGAATGGTGGGGCAGGATTGAATGGACCACTGATGCAATTTATTCATATATTTCTGTTTGTTCCAAGCAAACTCCCCTTCTCTCCCAGTGTCCCATACTGGTGGGGAGTGAGTCACCTCCTCCTGTTTCTGCGTAACAGGATCCTCGGGCCTCAGTAGCCTCCAGATTTCCCTGTGCCCCAGTTTTGAGCAGTTGAATAACTGGCTCCTGTTCCTGTGTCCCAGTCTCGAACAGTTGAATGACTCCCTCCTGATCCCAAGTTTGTGAAACTAGATGTCCTCCTCCTGCTCCTGAGTAACAGGCTCCAATAGCTCTGTGCTCACCTGCTGCTCCTGTGGAATGGAGGTGAGGGACTGAATGGCCTCTTCACATTCTGTACAGCTTTTCTTGATGAAAGGCCATTCTGTTTCTGTAGAACTTCATCAAAATCTGATTGATGTATTTCTGTTTTTGACTAGAATGTAATTGAGTAAACAAGCCGACTGGCAGAATTCAGATGCTGAATAGCCTCCTCCTGTTCCCGTGTTATACACTGAAGAGTCAATGGACTCTCAGAGATGTACAACACGGAAAAAGATCGTTCGGTCTGGTCATCCATACCGCCAAATATCCTAAAGTAATCTCGTCCCCCTTGCCAGCAATTGGCCCATCTCCCTCTCAACCCTTCCCATGCATGTATCCATCCAAATGCCTTTTAAATGGTGTAACTGTACCTGCCTTCACCACCTCTTTTGTCTGTTCAATCCATACACACAGCAGTCTCTGTGTGAAAATGTTGTCCCTCATTTCCCTTTTTAGTATCTTTCTCCTCTCACCTTAAACCTTTGTCTTCTAATTTTGGACACGTCTATCCTGGGAAAAGACATTGACTGTTTACCTTATCTATGCCGCTCCTGATTTTCTAAACCTCTTTAAGGTCACCCCTCAGCCTCAACACTTGAAAATAGCCCCAGCCTGTTCAAACTCTCCCTGTCACTCTGACCCTCCAAAACCTGCAACATTCTTTTACATCTCTTCTGCACCCTTTCAAGTTTGACAACACCTTTCTGACAGCAGGGAGACAAGAATTAAAGGCAATATTACAAAAGTGGCCAAACCAATGTCCTGTACAGATTTAACATGTCATGCAAATGCTTTGACTCAAAGCACATACCAATAAAGGGAAGATCACCAAATGCCTTCATCACTGTGCATCTACATGTGACAGCACATTCAAGGAACAGAGAACCTGCACCACGAGTCTAGCTTTGCTGCCTCACAGGGCAGCGACCTGGGTTTAATTCTATCCTTGAATGACTGGCTGTGTGGAGTTTGTACATTCTCCCCGTGTCTGCCTGAGTTTCCTCCGGGTGTTATGTTTTACTCCGACAGTATAAGGATATACAGGTAAGGGTAGATTGGCCATGCTGGATTGCGCACCGTACCCAGGGATGTGTAGGGGAGGTGGATTACCCATGGGAAATGCTGGCTCAGAGGGATAGGGCAGGTGTTTGTCCAGTGGGATACTGTTTAGAGGTTCGGTGTGGCCTCGATGGGCCAAAAAGCCTGTTTCCTAACTGGAGGGATTCGATCATTTCTATGGTGTTCTCCTTAATTTCAGCTTTCCACAGGAACCTACCTACATGCCTTACCTTGATTTGTCTTGCCAAAATGCAACACCTCACATTTAAATAAAATAAACTCGATCTGCCACTCGGTTCACCTAAACAAGGTCCCATTATAGTCTTAGAGATCATTCTTCACTGTCGACTACACCAACAAATTTGTAATTGTCTACAACCTTACTTACCATACTTCATATACTCAAATGCAAATGATTTTTATAAGTGACAAAAGGCAGTGGACCCATTATTGATCTTTGCAGCACGCCACTGGTCACGTGTCTGCAAGTTTAATGAACAAATGTCACTGTCACGCCCTGTCTCCAATATTCAAGAAAATTTTTGATCTAAATGGCGAGTTCTCCCTGGATCCCAGGCAGTCTAACCTTGCTAACCCGTCTACCATGGAGACCATTTTGGTTTTCTTACTGAATTCCATAAAGTCAACATCCACTCTCCTGCCTTCATCAATCATCTTCATCACTTCCTCAAAAGATTACACCGAGTCAGTGAGACGTGACCTCCAATGTACAAAGTCCTCTTCAGCCCTTGTCTTTTCAAATGCATACACATCCTTTCCCACAAAATCCCCTCCAACAATTTAGTCACCATTGACGTCAAGCTCAGCGATCTATGGTTAGCTGGTTTTTTTACCCTTACTTTCTTAAATAATGACACTATGTTAGCAGCCCTCCAGTCTTCTGACACATCACCTGTGGAAATCAGTGATACAAATATATCAGCAAAATGCTGACCAATTTCTTTCCTAGCTTCCCACATACATTTGGGATACAACTGAGCAGGTCGCAGGGATTTGTTCACCTCGATGTGTTTTAAAATGTCAAACACCTCCTTGTAATATAGACACCTTTCAATGTTTCACTGTATATTTATTCATTCTCTCGCCCTTGTAACCTCCTCCTCATTAAATACTGAGGAGAAATTTTTATTTCTTATTTCTCAAATCTCCTGTGGTTCCACACATAGCTGGTCTTACTGATCTTTAAGGGGCCCTGTTCTCTCCCTAGTTAATCTTTTACCATTAAAGGATTTGTAGAATTTCTTCAATGTCTCGTTAACCCTATTTCTAAAGCCATCTCATGTCCACATTTTTCTGGCCCGAATTCCCCGTTGACTATACACTTATTGCCCTTATACTCCTCTCGGGATTCACTTGATCTCAGCTCTGTTTACCTGACATATGCCTCCTTCCTTACCTTGACCAGAGCATCAATATATCTAGCCATCCAGCACTCCCTGCACGCACCAGCCTTGGCAATCTCACTAATAGGAACACGTTGGCTCTGGACTCTCTGAAACTACGTTTTGTTGGCCTTGCATTTTCCAACCATCCCTTTACCTGTGAATAGGGTATTCCAATCAGCCTTTCACAGGGCTCGCCTAACACTTTCAAAATTGGCCTTATTCAAAATTAGAACTTTAATGTTTACATCAGGTCTTTCCTATTCCACAACTAATTTAAAACTAATATTTATGCGGAACAGAAAGTTAACAAAACACTTCCTGCCCTTCTGTAACAGGCTCGAGAGGCTGAATGGGCTCCTCGTGGCCCTCTGTAATAGACTGGAAAGGCTGAATGGCCTCCTCTCCTGTCCTTGTGTAACAGACCCGAGACATTAAATGAGACAGCAACACATGGATTACGAGCAGCCTTTAAACTGTATCTGATGGAGGTTCATCCCTTCTCAGTTACAGAAACACAACCAACACAATGTACTCCAGGTGCCCTCTCAGTAACACCTCATACAGCTGCAGCGACATATCTCTTCGTTTTGAATGATTCTGTTGGCAAAATGTGCTGAAAAATGTGTTGCTGGAAAAGCATAAAACTTAGATTTTCCTGCACCTTGGATGCTGCCTGATCTGTTGCGCTTTTCCAGCAACACACTTTTCAGCTCTGATCTCCAGCATCTGCAGTCCTCACTTTCTCCTTGTTGGCAAAATGTGCCAATATTCTAGATTACCACCTTTTCAAGTAGCAACAGGCTAATATGGGCTGAATGACCTTCTATTATCCCTCTGTAAGAGGTCCATAGGGACAGAATTGCTTCGGTCTGTTGCTGAGCAGCAGTCTCAATGTTCTGTCTCAAGGTTATGAAAGGATTTGCTAGCAGGGCACTCAAAACCAGGAGGAGCCTCACACTGGTCAATAAGGAATCTAGAAACTTGCCCACCCGACTTTTCATTATGCAGCCGATCTGTTATTTTATAACAGCCTCTTTCAAAAACATATATAGACCCCTGCAGTGTTCTGTTAATTCTCTCATATCCAAGTTTTAAAAAATATTTGAAGATTTATGATCCATCCCTCAGCCACCCTCATCCATTCCATCCAAACCCAGTAAATATTCTCTTTTGTAGTTATATGAAAAGTGATGTGTGGAACTGGTTAATTGAACCTGTTTGCTCAGTCATGATTTGGACTGTGATGTACAAAGTTAAAATCACACAACACCAGGTTATAGTCCAACAGGTTTAATTGGAAGCACACTAGCTTGCAGAGCGCCGCTCCTTCATCAGGTAATAGTGGAGGACACACTACTAAGGAACAGAATTTATAGCAAAAATTTACAGTGTGATGTAACTGAAATTATTCATTGAAAAATACCTTGATTGTCTGTTGAGTTTTTCATCTGTTTGAATACTATGATAGTTTCACTTCTTTCATTTGTGTAAATCACGAAACCTTTTGTAAAAATAAAATGTTGCATTCTCAGGTTAGCTGTAACAGTGAGTGTTAGCTAGACAATATGTTGAAGGTGTTAGCCCCCTGTGTTCTCTGTCTTTGCCATGATGTGTAGATTGATTCTAATTTGAAAAGTGAGATAACAGAGTTTTACATGACTCCATGCTGGTTTTGAGCTCAGGGTTTTACATGAATTCACAAAATTTTTGAACAAATTTCAAGTACAACTCTGCAAGTACAAATTCATCCCACAAAATATATGTGTGCATGTGGGTCTTTGTCGGTTTGTATGTGTGTCTGTCTGGATTGGCGGGTTTGTGAGTGTGAGAGAGATTGTACATGTGTGGATATTGATGTGGAGTGTCTCGAGTCTGTGAGGGGGTACATGTGTGAGTTTGGGAGTGTGTGTGCATGTCTGGGGTTGGGGATTGAAAGTGTCTGTGAGAGAGAGTGTATATTTGTGTGCATGAGTGTAGAATGGTCTAAGTCTCTGAGAGGATGACTGTGTGAGTGTGGGAGTGTGTGTGTGTCTATAAGGGTGCATGTGAGTGTCTGTGTGCGTGTCTGTGTACATGTGTGACCGTATGTATGTGTGTGTACAGGAGTGCCTGTGTGTGTATAGTGCAATGGTGGTCACCTCTAATGTGACATGAACCCAAGGTCCCGGTTGAGGCCCTCCCTATGTGCATCAAAATTAGCTATCAGCCTCTGCCTGTCCTGAAGTCCGCCCTGGAGGATGGTCACCAGAAAGTCCGAGGTTGAAGGTCCTGGACCACTGAAGTGTTCCCCAACTGGGAGGGAACCCTCCTGTCGTTTGATTGTTGTGCGGTGCCCATTCATCCGTTGTCGTAGCCTTTGACAACCGGTTTCCCAGAGTTTGTTCAGTGACTGTGATTAATGCTAAACTCGAGGGATTCTAATTATTCCAGTGGAAGGTTTCCATATTTAAATGATAAATGTGCGCTGTTCAATGTGTTATCCCATAACATGATCAGAGCATCACAGCACTGACAGGGATCAGCAGATTTGGAGAGAGGGGAAGGAGAGATCAGAATCTGAGAACATTAGACTGGCATGTTCCATCCATTGACATGAGTTTATTATGTATGGTATCTTTCTGCATTTTATTGCTGGTCATTATCATTGCGGATCTATTCCGCTCTTCTCATTATTCCAGATTTTTATTATCCTTTCCTGGCAATCGTTGGTGTTCCTGGTAAGTGTCACTGACCAGATTTTTTTTCTATAAACCGGTTATGACTGTATTACTGTTCTTTCATATAGTCTACACTTCTTGTCACTGTTATTTTCCTGTTAAAACTTTCAATCCATATATTCACTCTACAGACTACTAATAACTACATCAATGAATGTGTTCAATTACTGTCTCCCTCTCTGCTCTGGCATTGTTACTCATGGGTCTCTATGATGACCTACTCAGTTCCAGCTGCGAACTACAATTTACTGTATCATTGCCTTTGTTATTTACATATTAAGAGCATAGAGGTCACTCTCTACTGTTCTGGTTACAAACTTCAATTCCTTCCACTCTTTCCATCCCATCCCTGGCCAATACCTGCGATTGAAGCAGACAAGTCTCAACTGTGGGTGATCCCTTTGACCATGAGCTGATTCTTGACACCATACCCTGACCATTTCTAACTTGAAATACTCACCACTCCAGAATATATCTCACTGGTTTAGTCCATCTGCTGTTTGAACCTTGAGCTATGAAATACAGTCTTAATGAAGTTCATAATCTGCTGCTGACGGTCCCGGCTTCAAACCCGCCGAAGCAAATCTGATTCGACTTCACACCAAACTCCCATCCATCTGTCATTCATGTGCACGCCGATGTATATTGCTATTGTGTCTGGCAATGACTTTATTTTAACATTCTCAAACACTTTACCTCATCTGTCCATGAAACTTCTCTCGTTCTCTCTCTGTCGATGAACAAAAAGCCTGCCAGTTGTTCTTATTTGAAATAATTTCCTCCATGTGCGTTCCTTCTCAAACAATGAGTTTCGCATTCAACCACGCCAATCGCGCATACACACGCACTCTCCCTCAGTTTCTGATGAACACACTCACACAGCAAATCTTCCCATTGACGGCAGTAATCTGATGCGAATATGGTTCGCATATGATAGTAAAGTTTGCAATACTCTCTATGCTGGGCAGATAGTGCCGTTTAATGAGCAACACACTAGCATGCTCTGCACAGCCCTCCATGCTGGGCTGTCATCTTGTCCCAGTTTATGTTGTTTGTGGTGTTCTGTGATGTAGATTCAGAATTTGATGTAACAAACCATTTCAGCTGATCTGACAATGCCTTTATTCAATGTTGTCATTCTTGTAAGTTTTCTCTCGAAGATCTCACTTCTCCAGTTAGTCCCACTGCTCTGTCTTTTTCTTCACATTTCTACAACATTTTTCAGTTAATTAACTGCCTGTTTCTGTCTTTAATGTGAATCTTTCTGTCCCTCTGTATCTTTCCCTGGCCTTTGCTTTTGGCTCCCTAGTGTATGGAGTGCTGGCATTGTGAAGCTGAGAAACAGTGAAGTGGTGTGTGTCAGGCTGTTGTTCACTTCCCAGTATGTCCCACGTGATGGTCCACGGACAGGGGTGTTTGAGAAGTTATCAGATACATCCTTGTAACTTGGTGTGTACCTGAATTTGTCCCTCTCAGGTGACCTTGTGATCAGTAGCAAGAGGAAGCCCGGAGAGTAAAGGACCAGGCATCAAAATTGTGTGACAATGCTGTCACTTTAAAAAAAAGTTATTTTTTCCTTATTTAAATAAGAGATCTTAAAGGCCAAACTGCCTACTGAAAACGGCTCAAGTAAATAACTTACGACGCTTTTAGGGTTTTTAATAAACAGTAGTAACAACCGCTTAGTAACTTATCCCCAGCTGCTACTCTCTCTGAAATCTGACTTGATGTTGATTCCTCCTGGATTGGAGAACTGTATGCGAGAATGTCTGCCTGAATGTTCCTTTTTGCAAAGGGGTGTGTTTACGGGGTGTTACTTTATTGGAACAGTTCGTCGGTAGAATTTACTGTATCCATTATTCGGTTAAGGTTTCCAACAGTTAAATTATTCTAAATTCCTCTTCATTTTGAATGGATTTTCATTAGAGTGTTTAAATATGTTGTATTTTGCTTAGTGGTGAGTGGTTTGACTAGTAGCATCACATTTGGAACACCCATTTCACATCTACCTTTAAAATAAGAAAGGTTTGGCATCCAAGCTACTTCCTTAAAATAGTTTGAGTCAGTCTGGTTGGTCTATTGCAAGCTGGGGGCTCTTGTCTGTTTCTAACTCGATAATACCAAATTTGGTTTAGAATTACAATCCCTACAGTGTGCAAACAGGCCAGTCGACCCAACAAGTCCACACCGACCCACCGAGGAGTAACCTACCCAGACCCATTCTTTTACCCTATTATTACACATTTACCCCGACAAAGGCTCCTAACCCACATATCCCTGAAAACTATGAGCAATTTATCATGGGCAATTCACCTGACATGCACATCTTTGGATTGTGGGAGGAAACCAGAGAATCCAGAATAAGCTCATGCAGACACTGGAGAGTATGCACTGGGAGACTATTGGGTTCAAAGGTCGTGTATGATGGTTGTCAGTGTCTTTTGTTGCGGATGTTGAATTCGTTTGGGTTAAACAGTGTTTTGTGTATAAAGATTATTTCAGTCATTAAGAGTTTTCTGGGTGTGGAAGAAGTAAAGTTGGGGGTTTTACAAAAGGTAATGAAGGCAAAGCTGTAGGAATTGATAGACAAGCTGGAGTTGGGTTTGCTATTGTCTGTGAGAAAATGAGAGATAATTACAGCTATAGCTCGGCAATTACACTTGGTAGAACTGCCATTAGACTCTTTGGAAATACCTGGAATTCAATTTCAAATGAGGCACTTTGAACATGAGAAGGAATTGAAACAGTTTGAATTATGATGAAAAGTAGAAATAAAAGAAAAGGAAATGAAGAAAAATGAGAGGAAAGGACAGAAGAAAAGCAGAGAGTTTTAACTTAAAATGTTAGCAATTAGATAGGAAAGTTGACATAGAGGGCGGTGATGATGGTAGAAGGTCGGCAGGATGAGAAGGATAGTGAGGTTGAGCAACCCTATTGTAACCAATGGCCAAATGGGGTTCTGTTTAAATACATCCAGACATTATCTAAATTTGATGAGAAGGATGGGGAAGCCTTTTGAATTTCATTTGAGAAAGTGGCTAAACAAATGCAGTGCCCAGTGACCATGTGGATTTAGTTGATCAAAACAAAGCTGATAGGTATTTGCATCCCTATCGGAGGAGGTATCTGGCCAGTATGGGGTAGTGAAGAAAGCCATCTGAAATCCATATGAGCTTGGGCCAGAAGCCAATAGACAGCATCTCAAAAGGATCCCTGGTTAAACGCACATTGAGTGTGAAAGGATCAAACAAAGTAATTTTGAAAGGTGGTAAGGGTATTAAAAACAGAGCAAACCAATGACACTCTTAGAGAGATTCTTATTTTGGAGAAGTTCAATAATTCACTTCCTGCAGTCGTGAGAACTCGTGTGGAATAGCAGAGAGTAACAATGGGAAGATTAGAAGCTGAAATGTCTAATGATGATAATTGAGTTCAGAAATCAAAGTTTGGTTTCTGTGAGAGATTGAGAAGAATGTGCGAGATCTTTTTAAAACATATACCTGTGAGAGTAAGGTTTACTGGCATAGGCCAGGAGTAGTAGGTAAAGAGGTGAGAGCATTAAGAGATACAGAAGTATGTAATCCTTTTATGCTGAGACATGAGGAGCTATGTCATTCAGAAGGACTATGGGAGAGATGAGAAGTGCTCCATAATGTAACGTGTGGTTGGAGTGTCCAGTGGAAACATCAACAGATTTATTCCACAATGGGGAAGGAGGCCTTGAGCTTGGTGTTGGCGTTAAAACATTTCAGCATTTAAATTGCGAATAACATACATGAGACAAATCTTTATCAATGATAGTGACCCCTTAAAGTTTTTGGAGAAGTTGAGGGAGAAAAATACCAGATTGAGCTTATTATTGCTGCTATTCAATTTGAAACTATACAGGTGACAGGGCGAGAAAACCTAGGTTTTGACACGTTGTGGAGACTTGGATGAAGAAAGGCAAAGGCATTCTGTGGCAGGAGTAAAATGCCTGAAATCGAAACTAGTTGTCAACATTTGTATGCTCAGAGTCAATGTAAAGCATATTTATTCCAGTCTGCTAATAGAGGGAGATTAAGTGGTCTAAATTGAATCCACCTTTGTATATTGATGGATGATTCTATTAAAGACAGAGTTGTGAGAATTCTATCACTGTAAAAAGCTTATTTTCTCTTGGTTTTTTTTTGAAGAGAGGTTTTAAAGGCAGAGGTGCAGAACTGCTGTCTGAAAACAGTTTAAGTAAATAACTGAGATTTTAGGTTTCATTAAAACGGTGGTAACAATGGAAGGGCAGTGGCCAGCTCTCCCAGACCAGGGTTTCTCAATTTGTTTTTAGCTGCAGCATTCAGAAGCTGCTGGGGATCCCAAAAGGTTTGGAAGTTTCAATACATGATCCCCAGCTGCTTTTCTCTGAGATCTCTGTTGATGTTGTTTCCTCCTGGATTGGAAAACTACTGGAAGGGTCTGTATTTGAATATATCTTTGTGCCAAGCGGTGTAAACCAAGAAGTTACAGGATCTATTGTTTGTGTAAGTGTTCCAACATATAAGCTATCCCAAAACGTTCTTTTCTTTGATTGTATTTTAACTGAAACATTTAAATAGATTATACTTTGCTTAATGTCGAGTGGTTTGACCAGTTGCAACATATCTGGAACGCACACTTCACATCTATATTCAAAATAAGGAAAGGTTTGGGTATAAACGGCCTTCTTAAAATATTTTGCGGGGATCTATCTGGTTCACAACACTTGTACTGAGGGGTTTCTGACTGACTCCTGTAATTGAAAATTTTGTGGAGATGCTGGGGATGGTTTGCTGGAGGTTGTGCTGTGAGCTGCCTCAGACATTCAGGGAGACCTGAGGATTTGGTGGCCCAACTCTGGATGGAGAATTGAGACTGTATATACAGCATCTGGATCTGTAACATGAATACCAAATGGAGCAGAGGCTGCAGAGAGGGGAAGCTCTGAAACCACAGAGTGAGTGTGTGTGGGAAGGGGATCTGCTGAATCCACCACGGATTTTCCAGGAACAGCTTCCCAAGCTCCAATTAACCCAGGAGCAGAGTGTAAGGAGACACTGATTGTACATAGAGCGGTGTCACCTCCTTCAACACGACCTGCAGCTTCACACCATAGGGAAGATGGTGCTGCCAGTGACTGTTAGGGTCACAGTTTCATTCAGCTTCTATGATCCAGAACTTTCCAGGCAGGACTGGTTGACATATCCATCATCTCCCGGTATCTCAACATCAATGTCACCATTGGGTGATTGAGGATATATATAGTGGATGAGGTAATTGTTTTCTCCCACAACAGGGAGCTGCCGGGTGTTTCCAGTATAGTTGGATTCCCGATGGTGTACATGGCATCTGCAGAGTACCCATGTCAATGGGGAGAGGTAGAAGAACCAAAGGTGCTCTCTCTCTCTCTATTAATGTTACAATGTGCCCATCACAGTATATCGTATTGGTGAATACATCCCATGGTCCTGGCAGCAGTCACGGTCTCTTCATTCAGAAGTAGTCAGCCATTCCCATCGTCATCAGGTCTCCATGTAGAAAGAAATGAATATATCTTGGATAAAGGTTGTCCCCTTGATGCACGTTTCAACACATTATCCCCACCACCAATCAACCACATCAAAGTATTCCATGTGTACGGAGAGCAATGGGGTAACTTGGAGTGTCTGGGAGCTGATGATCAGGGATGGAGCAAAACCTCCCATGTCTGAACGCGTCTGCGGGAAACCCCCAGTACCCAATATCATTATGTCCTCTAATCCCACTCCACTTCAGTATCATATTTCCTTCTATTATTCCTGTATATGGAATAACAGGTTATATCATGTTAAATTCCACCTGCCAAACTATTATCTATTGCCTTTACCTCTCTGAATCTATTTGCAGACTCTCCACCCTCTCTTGATAATTTAATCTCCTGCTTACCACAGCGACATCACCAAACTCAGCATCTGTATATCTGTTCCATCCTCCTGATCATTGATATGGACTGTAAATAGTTGAGAACCCAGCGCTGGTCACTGTGTGACTCCACCGGTTACATTCCCTCTAACTGATTGAGACTGATTTATCCTGAGTGCCTGCTCCTGTATGATACCCAGTCTTCCCCCATTCCTGTGCAACACAGAAAGGGTTGAATAAGAACAAGGAGCATCTGTGAGGAATCCAACCCCTCGATGAGGCTGATGTCAACGCGGCCTCTGTTCCACTTTCCTGCCATCTCTCCATCCTAAAACTCTAGTCTCTTGTTGAAGATTGCACCACATGAAAACAAAATCCACTCCACATCTACACATTCAATTACTTTTAGCATTTTACAGACCTCAATGAGATCGTCTTTCATTCTTCTAAACTCGAGAGTATAGGCCTAAACTGCTCAATGTCTCTTCATAAGACATTCACTTCAAATATGGAATCATTCTAATGAAGCTCTTCTGAATTGCCTCCAATGGAAATACCTCATTCTGCAGGACACCCAAACTGTACTCCAGTTGCAACCTCACTAATGCCTTGCATAGCTACAGCAACACTCCCTACCTTTCTACTCTATCCTTTTACAAATAAACACTGAAATTATGCTTGTATTTCTCATTACTTGAAGTACCCGCAGGCAGGCTTTCTGTGATATGCAAGCAGACACCCAGATCCCTCTGCACCTAAACACTTTGAACTTTCTCTCCATTTAGATAATAATTTGTCTTTCTATTATACTGGCCAACTTGAATAGCCACATATTTATTCACTTTAATTTTCCTTGCCAAACGTTGGCCCATTCACCCAACCTATCCACATAGTTTTAAAATCTCTTGCATCATTATTCCGAAGTAATAGCCCACCGATGTTCGTGTCATCTGAAAATGTGGCATCGTATTTTCTATCCCATCAACCGAATACAGTAACACCAACGATCACAAATGGTTGAAGCATGAGTTCTGAAATCAATGGCACCCCACAAATTGCATTTGGCAAAATAAAATCACACATTTATTCCATTTGACTGCATTTTGTTGGTTAACCAATCCTCCATCCAAGCGAATAAACTACTCCTAAACCCATGTTGTCTGATCTTACCATTTACTCTTTGGAGAAGCGACATATCTGATGCCTTCAGGAAGACCAGATATGTTCCATCTCCCACTATCCACCTTGTTTGTGACATCTTCAAATATCTCAAGCAAACACTTCAAACTTAATTTGTCCTTTGTAAAACCATGTTGACTCTGTCGGATTGTAGTTTAACTTTGCAAATGTCCTGAACAATGGACTCTAACAATTAGCCTTAAATTATAATAGTTTATTGTTACATTTTAGTCCCTAATGTATACCATTATTATCAGTTCTTCCCTTTCGACAGCCTTTACGTTTTCTTTGAATTCCTGTTTAACAGGCACAAGGGTTTAAAAGGTCTGCTCCAATTGCTGTGAAAGAGCCATGTGTGGCTGAATGGACTCATCATCCTGCTGGTGTACAAACGCGATGGGCTGACATCTTTCTGGAGTTCCCATTTTGTCATCTCCAAGGCCAGAATGACCTCCTCAAGTTGATGCTTTAGAGGATTGGGAGATATGGAATCTTCCTGTTGCTGTGTAACATTTTGACAGGCGGATGGGTCTTCTCATACTTTTCCATAACAGGTGGATATACTGAACGGTCTCCTCATGTATACCAGAGATGGGAATGTGGGAATGATTGGTCTTCTCTTGTTCCCATACAACAGACACGTGTCTAAATTACCTCTTCCTTTCTCATGAAATAAGTCTCAGATAGTTTTTATCCTTATCCAATTCCCTTGCAAGAGGCCCGGTAGGTCTGAATGGCCTCCTGTTATCCCAGTGTAACAATCTCCAGTCACTGTGTGATCTCTTCCAGTTCCTATGTTACAGACTTGAGGAGGCTGAATGGACTGATCCTGTTGCTGTTTAACAGGATACTGGTGCAGCATGGCCTACTGTTATAGGCTCGAGTGGCTGATTGCCCTCCTTCTGTAAATGAATATCAGGCTCCAGGGGCTGAATAGCCTCGTCCTGTTTTGAAGTAACAGGCTCAAAGCCTGAGTATCCTCGTGTTGTTCCTGTGTAACAGCCTGGAGAACGGAATGGATTCCTCCACTGTCTGTGTAATTCACTTCACTTGTTGACTCCTTCTGTCATCTATGTTCAAATAAGGTCATCTTTAATTTTTGTAAACTCCAATGGCTACTGGGTCAACCTGATCATCTTTTCGGTATAAGCTAGCATCATCATTGCAGGAATCAGTTGAGGGAACCATCTCTGAGCTGCTTCCAATATAACAACATCCTTTCTTCATTAAAGAGATTACATCTGTACACACTACTCCAGATGTCATCTCACTAAGAACCTGGACAGCAGCAGCAACACTATACCAGCCTTTTGTAAGGTTCCCACCCAGCTTAGAGCTTTCTCAGCTCTCTGGGGGAAACAGAGCGTTGTTGGACTATCATTGTCCTTCTCTACTCAATCAGCATAATGGGAGCTCTGGAGAAATTAAAGTTGGAGAAGATCATAAATGATGTGGCGAGATGATCTTTGTCATTAATCTCCCCAGAGCCCACGTCGCTCAGATTCCACAGAATCTAGTAAGGTGTAGCACAAAAACAGCAAGGAGGAGCAAACATTGATGGGAGTTATATATCAAAGTGAAAGCTGCAATACAAATGTTGGACATGTTATAAAACAAGAAATGATATACACATTTGTGGGTACTTCAGTAATAATGCACTGTTTAAATTATATCTAAACTGTGTTAACCCAATTGAATGCTAATGCTTGGAAAACTGGATCTCATGACCACGTGCGAGATGGTTTACATTAACATTATGTCGAGCACTGAGCTGGAGATCAGGTTATTTAGGGATTGGTGTTGAGTGATCAGAAGAGCTAATTGAAAATTTTGCTGTCAAGGACCTTTTGGAAACAATGACCACAATGTATTGGTTTTCTTTTATGCTGTTTGAGTACACGACAGTTTTTGTTTTATTTGCAGTAACCGTTATAAACCTGAGTCATGCCAGCCATGAAGGTGTGAGGAGAAAGTGGGGACTACAGATGCTGGAGATCAGAGTCGAAGAGTGTGGTGCTGGAAAAGCACAGTCAGGCAGCATACTAAGAGTAGATAAATCGATGTTTCAGGCATAAGCCCTTCATCAGGAATGAAGCTTCTGGGCCAAGGGGGCTGAGAGATAAATGGGAAGGGGGTGCGGCAGGGGGGAGGTAGCTGGGATTGTGATTGGTAGATGAAGGTGGGATTGAAAGTAATAGGTGACGGAGGGAGACAGAATGCCTCGTCTACTGCATCCATTAAACCCAATGTGGTCTTCTCTACATTGGTGAGGCAGGAGGTCAACTTGTGGATCATTTCAGAGAATATCTCTGGGACAGCCACATTGAATAAATCCATCAACTTGTGTCTGAGCACTTTAACTCTCCTTCCCACTCTGCCAAGGACATGTGGGTCCTGGGCCTGCTCCATCGCCAAATCCAAGCCACCAGAAGCCTGGAGGAAGAAAGCCTCCTCTTTTGCCTTTGGACCCTCCAACCACAGGGGATCATAATGGATTTCCCCATTTCCCCATTTCCCCGAATCCCACCTTATCCTACTCCAAACTTCCAAATCAGCACCGCCCTTTTGAGCATTCCTATGTGTCCAGCTTCCTCCCTATCAGTCTGTCCCACCATCCTTCCTCTCTGACTATCACTTTGAACCCCACCTTCATCTACCTATTAGATGAAAGGAGGCAGCTTAGAAAAATGCCAAGTGTTGCAGTAAGCCAGTGGATTCAGAGAAATGTCGGACCCAGCAAAGGATGACCAAGAAACTGAGAAAAAAGCGTGCAAATGAAAGAAAAAACATGAAGACCGCTAAAAAGCGTCTATCGATGTATGAAAAAAAATTAAAACAAGGTCAAATGTGGAACAGTTGGTGTGCAGACAGGGTAATTTGTTGCAGAGAACAGAGAAATCGCTGGGAAAAGAAACAGTTTCTTTGTGTCTATCTTCATGGAAGAATATCCAGAAATTCTTCCAGAAATACCAAGTGACCATGGGACTTGTGTAAGTAAAGTCTAAGATCATTCTTGTCAGTGTTGGGGTCATCTTTGAAAAGAAAGCTGGATTGAGTATTTATAAATCTGACAGACTAGATGTACTTCATACAAGAATTTCAGAGGAAGCAGCAATAGACATGTTGATTGCATCGCGGATTTTCACTTTATTTTCCGACACATTCCGGAAAGGCATTTAGCCAATCTGTATAAGGAAAAGGTTATAAATATTATCCAACAGATTAAGAAAGGATGGGTTTGGAGAATGGTAAAATACAGACCAGTTATCTGTTCATCCGAAGTCAGGTATCTGTTGGACTCGATTACAAAAAAAACATACTACTATATATTTAGATGGTAATAACATAAATGGGGAGTGTGAGAATGTACCGATGGAAGGAAAACCAGAAGTGGCAAACAATATTTGGAGTGGTTTGAAGATGATTCTTGTGGACATAGGCAATGAAGAACCAATGGATAACGTACAGTTGGATATTCATGAGCTTTTTTTAAAGAACTCACACAGCAAGTTCATAAGAAAAATTAAAGCGAGAGGTATTGGGAAGAACATATGCAAATGGGAAAGTAAAAATTAGGTTTACATTCATGTGAATGTAATTGGAAGATAGAGGATGTCGTGCACCAGTTCCATCGAGCGTTGGTGAGACTAAACGTAGAATATTGTGTATCGTTCGGAGTCCCAATCTAAGAAAGAATATAGTGACTACAGAGGAACTGCAAAAAAGTATTATCCTGATTAATCCGTAAAATGGCAAGATTGTCTGATGGGGAACCTCAGCCTGTAATCTCGAGTTTCAAAACATGAGAGTTGATTGTGGTGAATCTTAGAAACATCGAAAGGACTGAATAACAGAGGGACATGAAGAAGTACAAGGAGGTGAGATAAGGGAGAATCCCACGATATTCCACACGGACAAGTAGAACAGAATAATCTGCAAACAGTCAGTGTCCATTAGAAACCAAGGACAATCTGTGTGTCAAGCTGGAGAACATTGATAGATTGTTACATCAGACCTTCACATCTATTTTACTTGGAAGAAGGAGGAAGCAGGCACAGAATTCAAGAAGATGGACTGGGAAGCTCTTGAACAGATTGATGTAAAACATGAGAAAGGATTTGAGGTTTTGTTCTGTACAAATTTGGACCAATCTCCATGTCTGAATGAGTTGTATCACAGGCGGCTGTTGGTGTCGAAGGAGGTAAGACCCTGACTGAATATTTTAATTAGAATCTTACCATAGGGGAGGTGGCCAGAGAACTGGAGAACTGCTAATATGATTCCACTTCACAGTAAGGGTGGGAGAGATAGACCAGGGAACTATAGACGAGTGAGTATTAAATCATTGTTAAGGAAACTACTGGATAAAATAGGGAAGGAGAATATCGAACTCCATACAGAGTCACAAGGTTTGATCAGGGATAATTATCATGACTTTATCAGAAGGAAGTCACATCCAATGGATTTGATTGAGTTAGTTTGAGGAGATCGATTATATAGTTTTGAAGGAAGGCCTTTGACAAATTTCCTACTGGGAAACTGAAAAATAAAGTAAAATCTCACAATATGATGGATAACTTGACAAGTTACATCGAAAATTGTCTTAGTGGCAGGAGACAGAGGGTGGTGGGAGAAGGCTGTTTGTGTGACTGGAGACCAGTGTCCCCGGGTGTACCACAGAGATCAGTGTTGTGTCCCTTATTGTTTGTGTTATTCATAACAAAAAAATGTGAATGTGAAGGGGGCTAGATGGAGAGTGGGGGAGATGCGATAAGTAAGTGTATGTTTGACATAAAGATTGACCGGTTGGTTCGCAGTGAGGAGGAAGGCCTTAAGTTACAGGAAGATGCAGATGGAATGGTCAGATGGGCAGATCAATGACAGATAGAATGTAACCCTGATAAATATGAGGTGATGCACTTTGGGAGAAGGAACCAGACAGGGGAGGACTCAATGAATGGCAGCACACTGGGAAGCTCAGATTGTGCTTCTCCACACATCGCTGAATGTGACTGGACAGGTTAATGTTTAAAAATGTGTTGCTGGAAAAGCGCAACAGGTCAGGCAACATCAAAGGAGCGGGAGAATTGATGTTTTGGGCAGATTCCTGAAAAGGCTTATGCCCAAAACGTTGATTCTGCTGCTCCTTTGATGCTGCCTGACCTGCTGCGCCTTTCCAGCAACACATTTTTTAAGCTCTAATCTCCAGCATTTGCAGTCCTCACTTTCTCCTGGACAGGTTAATGGACTAGTTAAGAATTGGACCTTGGGTGTAGCGTCTCTCAATCAGGGTGTAGATTATAAGAACAATACAGGGCTTTGGTTCGGACAAAATGAGTACTGTATGTAGCTCCGGGAACCACATTCCAGGAAGGATGTGATTGCACTGGAGAGGGTGCAGAGGTGATTCACCAGGATGTTCCCTGGGATGGAACATATCAGCTATGGAGAGAGGCTGGATAAGCTCGGGTTGTTTACTTTGGAGCAGAGAAAGCAGAGGAGTCAGTGATTCAGAAGGATAAGATTATAAGGGACACGGACAGGATGGATAGACAGCAGCTGTTCGTTTTAGTTAGAGGGTCAAGAACAAAGGAGCACACTTTTAAAGTGAAGAGTTTGAGGTTCAGAGATGATTAAAACATTTTTTCACCTCGAGGTGTGGGGTTCTGGGATTACTTCCTGAGAGGGGAATGATCACCTCACAATTGTTAAAAAGCACTTGTATGAGCAATTGGAAATGTCATAACATTCCAGGCTAAGGGCCTGGTGTAGGAAAGTGGGACTAGTATAGATCATGCTGTATTTCTGACGGTACAGAGTCTATGCCCCTGTGAGTGTATGGTGTGGAAGGTCAAATATTGAGCAGTTTAAGGCAGGAATTGATGAGTTTCTGAAGAGTTATATTCATAAGGGTTATAAGAGTGAACTGTATTTGATTGTTAAATTACGTCAATGTGAGAAATATGAGAAAACCAGTGCAGTTTCCTTACTGTTTGAAACCAAAGAATAAAAAATGGGGAACAGGGGAATAGCAGAACTATGAAGCCACTACTTCCGTTCTGTCTTCACAAAACTTTCTAACAATACAAGGAAAACCGAGTCTGGTGTGGGAAAATGATAGAGTACATGCAACATAGAACATAGTTAGTAAATGGTTTAGCAGAAATTATTGTGACTCAAAGTAATGGTCATAGACAACACTAACATGGATTTATGAAATGGGAATTATGTTTGAGAAACAAACTGGGAGACAAATGAAAGAGAAGCAATGATGTAAAACATTATGATTTTTAGAAAAATGTTGGTAAATCTCCAAGCTCAATTTGCAAAATCAAATCTGAGTGGATTGGGGCGAATATATGGACATGTTTCTCGAATGGGAGAGCTGGCAGGAAACAGTGCATAGAAATAAACAGACTCATCAAGCAACAGCATGACATTGTCTGTAAGGTATGATTCTGTGAGTATGTCTATGTCCCAGACTCCCCATTACCTTCACCAGATATCTCCTGTCTCATCAGCAGGACGGACACAGCAGACGTGGCGGTACAGTGGGATACAGTTGGAAGGGAATTGCACTTGGAGTCCTCAACAGCGAACTCTGTATCCCATGAAGTCTCATGGCATTAGTTTGCACATGGGAAAGGAAACTTTCTGCTGATTACCATTTACCAGCCTCTCTCAACTGATGAATCAGTACTCCTCCATGCTGACCAACAGTTGGAGGAAGCACTGAGGGTAGCACGTACGCAAGATGTACTCTTGGTGGAGAATTTCAATGTTCACCACCAACAGTATCTCAGCTACAGCATTACTGATCGAGCTGGCCGGGTTCTAAAGGATATAACTGACAGCAGATGGTGAAGGGACCAACAAGAGGAAAATACATACTTGACCACAGCCTTACTAATCTGCCAGTTGCAGAAGTATCTGTCCATGACAGTATCGGTAAGAGTGACCACCGCATAGTCATTATGGAGACAAAGTCACACCTGCATATTGAGAATAACCTCCACCATTTTGGGTGGTACTATCACAGTGCTTAATAGAGCATACTTCGAACAGATCGAGCAGCTCAAATCTGGATGTTCATAAGGTGTTGTGGGTCATCAATCGCAGTGGAATTGTACTCCTGCATAACCTCATGGCCTGGCATATCCCCCTCGCAACAATTGACATCAATCCAGAGAATCAACATTCAGTGCAGGATGGCAGGAGCAGCACCAGGCATACCTGATAATGGGGTGTCAGCCTGGTGAAGTCACCAAACAGGACTACTTGTGCACCAAACAGCATAAGCAGTAAGTGATAGACAGAGCTTAGAGATCCCACAAGCAACGGTTCAGATCTAAGTTCTACAGTCCTTCCACATCTTCTCAAGAAACTTTGGGGACAATTAAACAATTCACTGGAGGAAGAGATTCCACAAACAACCCCTTCCTCCATGATGGAAGAGCCCAGCACTTCAGTGTATAAGATAAGGCTGATTCATTCGCAACAATCTTCAGTCAGAAGTGCTGAGTGGATGATCCATCTCAGCCTCCTCCAGTGGTCCTCAGCAATTCAGTTACCAGTCATCAGCCAATTTGGTTCAGTCCACACGATATCCAGAAACGATTGGAGATACTGGATACTCCATAGGGTCCATAATCTGACAACATTATGGCAATAGTACTGAAAATTTGTTCTCCATAACTTGCCACTCCTCTAGCCAAACTGTTTCAATACAGTTACAACAATGACATTTCCCCAGTTATGTGGAAAATTACCCCAAGTATCTCCTGGATATAAAAAGCAGAACAAATCCAATCCGGCTAATTACCACCCCATCAGTCTTCTCTCGATCATCAGTAAAGTAGTGGAAGGTCTCAGTGCTTTTAAGCAGCACCTGCTCAGCAATACCTTGGTCAATGACGCCCAGTTTGGGCTCCACCAGGGCCACTCAGCTCCTGACCTCATTTCCGTGGTTCAAACATGGACAAAAGAGCTGAAATCCAGAGCTGGGGTGAAAGTGATAGCCCTTTAAATCAAGGCTGCATTCGACAAGTGTGGTATCAAGGGGCCTTAGCAACACTGGAACCAATGGGTATCAGAGGCAAACTCCCTGCGAGTTAGAATCATACCGAACACGTAGGAAGATGGTCATGGTTGATGAAGGTCAGTCAACTCAGCTCCAAGTCTGTAGGAGTCCCTCGAGCAGTGACCAAAAGCTTCTTCAGGGCTGCTTCATCAATGACCTTCCTTCCATTTTAAGGTCAGAATTGGGGATGTTCACTAATTATTGTACAATGTTCTGCAACATTTGTGGCTCCTCAGATACTGAAACAGTCCATGTCCAAATGCGACAAGATCTGGAGAGTATCCAGGCTGGCAAGTGGCAAGTAATATTCAGGCCACACGAATGCCAGACCATGACCATCACCAATAAAATACAGTCTAACCTGCCCTTGTCATTCAATGGTGTTACTATCACTGAATCTCCCAGTGTCAAATTCATGGTGGGTAATCATTGCTCAGAACCTCACTGGTCTCGCCACATGAACACAGTAACTATTCGAGCAGGTCCGAAACTAGGAATACAGCGGCGAGTAACTCACATCCTGACTTCCAAATGTCTGTCCATCATCTACAATGCATAAGTCAGAAGTTTGATAGAAGACTCCCAATTTGCCTGAATGACTGCAGCCCCAATAACACTCAAGAAGCTTTACACCATCAAGAACAAAGCAGCCAGTTTGAAAGTCCCTTCATCCACAATGCTCAGCAGCAGCAGCAGCAGTGTTTTACTATCTACATGCTGCAATGAAATGATTCACCAAAGATCCTCAGAGACCACCTTCCCAACTCATGACCATGTCTATCTAGAAGGACAAGGGCTACAGATGTATGGGAATACCATCATCTTCAGGTTCCCTCCAAGCCATTCACCATCCTGACTTGGAAATTTATCACCGCTCCTTCACAGTCACTGGGTCAGAATCCTGGGATTCCCTCCCTAATGGCATTGGAGGTCAACCACAGCAGGTGGAGTGTAGCGTTCAACAAGGTAGCTCACCACCACCTTCTCAAGGGCAATTAGGGTCAAGCAATAAATGCTGGCCTAGCCAGTGACTCCGAGATTCACGAAATAAATAAATAGAAATTAATAAAGGAAGGTTGCTGAGGTGTCACAGGGATCAGTGCTTGCGGCCCAGCTGTTCACAATGCTCTGCAAACATTTGGTTGCTGGAATCAGATACAATATATCCCAGCCTGCTGACAGCACTAACGGATGTGGGATTGTGAGTGGGTGAGGAGGATGTAAAAAAGCACCGAGAAGACTAAGACAAGTGGAGTGAATGGGTAAATACGTGACAGATGGAGAACAATGTGGGTAGAGGTGACGGCGTGCCCTTTGGTGGAAACGATAAATTGGCAGCCTACCATTTGGAAAGGATTGGTAGAAACATGTTGATCGACAAAGGGATGTATACTTCTGTTTGTTGTTTCCTTCTGCATAAACCTCTGAGGCCCATGCAGCGCAGTGAGTTCTGCAACCAGAAGTCAATACTGGGCTTGGCATTGGCACGCTGCCCAGTGTACGCAGACCCAAGAAGTGGGAGCTGTAACATTGAAAAGGATCTGCATCTCCTTGTACACCAGTCGCTGCAAGTAATATTGCAGAAACAGAAAGCAGTGAGGAAGATAAATGGTGTGTTGACCTTCATTTCAGGGGGATGTGAGTCCAGGAGAAAAGGTGTCTAACTGCAGCTGTACAGGGCCTTGGTCAGACCCCATCTTGAACATTGTGCAGTATTGTGTGCAGTTTTTGGTCTCCTTACCTAAAAAAGGACAAACCTGACATTGATGGAGAGCAGTGAAGGATGACCAGACTGATCTCTGGGATGACGGACTTGTGGTGGGAGTAGAGTTTGGGTTGACTGGGCCTGTATTCCATGGGATTTAGGAAAATGAGTGGAGATCTCAGTGAAATATACAAAACTCTGACAGGGTGAGACAGATTGGAAGCAGGGATGATAGTTCCTCTGGCTGGGACTTCGAAAACAAGGAGCCACAGTATTAGGTACAGGCAGTCACTTTGCATTAAGATAATAATAAATGTCTGCTCTCACTGACTGGGGAACCTGGGGAATTCTCTCGCACATGGAAACCAAGGCACTGATTATAAATAAGGATTTAGAGACAGTAAAGGGATGGTAGGAGAGCAGGAGTATGGTATGGAAATGAAGGACCAACCAACATTATATTGAATTGGTTAGCAAACTCGATGGACCAAACGTACAACTGCACCGCCTATTTTATAGCTTCCCAAGGTTACTCACATTAACGGATATGTATATCGTGTGGGGTAAGTGCATTGAGGAGAGTTTTTCCATGAACTAGAATGGGGAGGCTAAATGTGTTTTCCATTCCCGATGTTTCTGTACAGTCTGTGGGAAAACACTGTAAATGCTGTCACAAGCTCTCAGATGTTAGAAAGGAGGTTTGTGCAGGGTCGACAGGACTGTGTTCCCATTCCCTTTTCCGATACTGATGCTGCGGCCGGGTGTTCTGTCCGGTTTCATCCTTTCAGACCTCGGAGTAGTTTGATACAAATGAGTGCCCTTGCTTGGGGTTCAGAGACCATTGAAATGTTTATCACATGTCAGGGTCTTTGGAGTCAGTTTTAGTCCAGCCCAGGAAATCATGGGAGATTCACTTCCTAAAAGTACTTTGGAGAAGGAAATTCTGTTTACAATCCATATTGGCTTCACGGTCACTGTTACTGATCCCAGATTTGACATCTCGATATTTTATTAATTGTCTTTAACTTCCACCCGCTGCCAGATCATTAGCCTGATCTGGATTAGTAATCCAGTAACATTTCCACAACAGCATCATCTCCACATGGGGACCTGTCAAAAGCCACACTGAGCAGGTTATTTCTGTGCTGCTTGACAGCTCTGTCAAAAAGAACTCCCACCAATGTGACTGTCATGATGAGACTGAAGAGGTGGCAATTGGTCGGTCAGATTGTAATTATTCCCGTCTTAGGGGACGGGACATAGGGGAGTAATTTTCCACATTGCCAGGGAAATGTCAGAGTTGGAGCTGGAATGAAACAGCTTCCCCAGGGACACGGCTTGCTGTGCAGTACAAGGTTTCAGTTCTATTGCAGGAATGGTGTCAGGGCCCTTTGTCTGTGTCGTATCTGCTGTGTTCACCTGTTTCTTCATGTCACATGCAGCGAATCAAATTGGTTGAAGACTGGCATCTGTGATTTTGTGGGCATCATGATATGGGTGAGGTGTATCATCGACTCAATACTTCTGGCAGAAGATGGTGCAGATAAAACATCCTTCTCTTTCACACTGATGTGCAGGTCTGTTCCATTATTTAGGATGGGAATGTTTGTGGAGCCCTCTCCTCCTGTCATTTGTTTAATCGTCCATCATCATTTATGACTGAATGTGACAGGACTGCAGGGCTTCGATCAGATCTGTTGGTCAAGTCTGGTAGCTTTAATGAGTTAGCATCAGGTTAAAGTTCATGTGAATCTGACTCTGACATGTTCACCCACACTCGTCACTGAGCCATAGATGGTGTTGATGGTAATGACAGACTGAGGTGTTTCCCGGGCAAAAAGTTACAGGTTGTGGTTGAATGCATGTCTGCCTCTCCTGCTGCTGTGGTCTACAGCACTACGTGAATACACAGTTTCGAGCTGCAATATCTGCAATGCAATTCTGCTGTCTGTTCCCCAATTCTCACTGAGACTCATTCACCCATCAGCCCTGCACTCAGTGACCTAACCTGGTTTCTGATGTGGCAATACTTCAATTTTCAAACTCTCATTCTGCTGAGGGTCTGTCTCCCCGGGTCTTGCTTCCAACCTGACACATTCCGCAAAAGTATTTAACTGATCTTAATTCAAATATTTAATTCACCTGAATCTTTTTCATTGAGAAATACCATCTTCTGTGTTTAAAGTCAATGTGTTTCCTCTGTTTCTTTACCTGACCACGATTAAGAGCTTTGTCGTGTCAGTGATGCCAGCGTTATGTAGTTTCAGAGCCAATGAATTCTCTGGAGTCCCAATCATCTTCACACATTGTATATTTTCTCTTTTGGTTTGATGCCTTATCACTCATGGCTGACTTGTTCTCCCATGAGTATGTTTCAAGTTCTTGGGTTGCATTTCTGGTATTATCTTCCGAATTATCCCCAGAACCTCCTCCCATTGCTGCTCCATGGTCTTTCCTGCTCAGCTCCCCTTCCAATTAACTCTGGCCAGCTCCTCCCGCATGTCTTTGTAGTTACATTGCTTAATTATAACCACATTACATCTTGAAGAGAGCGCTAGATATAAACTGACAGAAGGAGTTTTGCGAGATGGGACACGCAGAATAATTAGTGGATTTCTTAACTAGATACAACGGGAGAATGAGAGAGAGGATATAGATATGGAGATGTGGAAAATGGGGCAACCACATTATCGAAAGAATTAGGTGAACATCCCCAATGTTTTGGCAATGCCTGTGTGCTGTGGTCTTTTGTACAGTACATGTACAACAGAGTAATATGTTCAAATGCTGAGTCTGATGCCAGAATATTTATCTCTAATAATATGACAGAAACTAGTTTTGGAAAGAACCCAGCAGACCAAAATATTGAAGTCCCGGTAGAAAGGGGATTAAAGGAAATAAGTTGGGACACCAGAATCAAGAAATTGGAGCACACATCCTGGTAAGAATGAGAGATTAGAGTTGGGAATCGGAGAAAAGGAGGGAACGTTGAGAGGATCAAAACATGTTTCAATGTTTTATCAATTTTATACATCATATGCATCATTTTTCGTTAACTGTGTGTCTGTTGTTCATTTACAATGTGTGGCGCACACATGAAAAATGCGACTTATCTGCACACACACATTGATTAAACAGTGTATATAAAATCATTTTTTCACCATTGAAACTGTCCTGTTGTTGTATTACGAGGATACATGAACACCAACTGGCCACCAAAAGACATGACGCACTATCACTATGTTCCATTCATACAGACAAAGAAGGGCACCACTTTGACTGGTACAAAGCACACACACACATACTAACACACTCAAGTACCTTCTTAGAGGAATGGTATTCTAACCAGAAGTCCATCAATTTAGATCCTGTCTACATTCTCTTGTTAAAATAACCGGAAATGACATCACCCACTTTAAGAAACCAAGACCTATAAATAGAGAGGCGGGACATACCACCAGCACTTAAGCAGATACTCTCACTGATGATGTCACCAAGTCATGGTGACGAAACGTCTGAAAACATACCTTCAAGCTCAGTGAGCTAACTTGCATACATATGAATTGTTATTTTTTGTTTACTAGTGCAATTTAGGAGTTCTCTGTCGCTCATGTTTTGACAGATTATGATGTGAGGTGAGCTTTTCTAGGTGTGTGGTTCGACATTGATGTCATAATAGTTTGGGGCCTTGCCGTGTGGCACTTGGACCGACTTGAACAGATTTGAGATACAACAGGTCCCAGCAAATTCCAACTCATTGCAATTAGTGACTTTGACCTTCAAATAAAACCAGTGGGAAAATTCGTTTAATTTTGTTACTTGTGATTGGTTAAATGAAAAGTGAGGGAAATGGCTTTTAACATTACTAAAGAGGTTCCCAAATTTTCCAAGGAAGTTTAGAATGCCAGGAGGAGGACATTTTTTAGAATTAGCAAATAGGTTGGAATTGGGTTTAACCAGGGAGAAAAGAGAAGCTGAAATTGTAATGGAGTTGGTTAAGCACTTTGATGTATCCGAGAAATAGGCAACTGCAGTAGAGTTATAAAAAACTTAAATTGCAAATGTGGCAACTGGAGTTAGAAGATAACTAAAGGGATGGAAACAGAGAGAGACGAAAGAGAAAGAGAGGAAAAAGAGAGAGAGGGGGGATTTGAAATTCAGAAGTTGGAAATTAGACAAGAAAGTTAAATCAACAGGATGGAGATGAAGGGAGAACGTAGGGATGTATATAACTAGGTTAGTAACTTGCAATATTTTGGTGTGAAAATTGTCAAAACCTTTTTTGTTTCATTTGAAACAATGTCTAGGCTGATTATGTGTCCAGTGAACTTGTGGGTAATGCTAGTTCAGACTAAGCTGGTGGGCCATGCTGGTGAGGTATGTGCAGCGCTGACAGATGAGGGATAAAGAGATTATCAAGATGTTAAATTGGTTATTTTGATTGGTTATGAATTGGTACTAGAAGAATATAGGCAGAAGTTCAGAAAAATAGAGACGGAGCCAGATCAGACTTATGTTGAGTTTGAAAGAGTTAACCACAGTCATTTTGATAGATAGGTGCTGCCCTTAAAAATGGATAAGACCTGTGAGGCTTGAAGGGAGATTAATCTGCTGGAGAAGTTAAAAGACTCACTTCCAGAGATAGTAAGACTTCATGTGAATGAATAGAAAGTTCAAGAAGTGAGTCGTACGGCAGAAATGGCAGGTAAATATGCATTGTGGCGTGTGATGAAATTTAGCTTCTGGCAGGAATTTCATCCTGTGAGGGATAGAAATTGGGAGAAGGGACGATCACACATTACAAAGCGAACAGTAGCTCACAATAGTTCACTACAGATGAAGAAAGAAGCCCAAGGGGGTTGAAAGGTGGTGAAAGGCCTCAGTGCTCTCACTATAAGGGAGTGGAACACATAAAATTACAGTGCTAGTGGTTTAAGAAGGGCACAGGGAAAAAAGTTGTTTTCACTGCAGTAAGCTGGGACACAACGTGCTGGGCGTTGAAGGAAGACACTTTGGGGAAAGATGCGGTCGAAGAGGCTAAGCCCAGTGGCATTAGTGAAACTGGTAAAGGAGAGCCCAAGTGGAGCCGAGGAGCTGCAGGAAATTGCACAGCCGAGGCAAAGGCTGGGTATGGAGGCAGTGCCTGATCTCTCTAAAGAATTCACCTCTGTAGATAAAGTTTACTCAGAAAGAACAGGGGGAGAACGACAAGAAGTTATAATTTTGTGAGATACGGGATCTGCTCAGTCTCTAATAGTTGAAAAGTGAGGCGCCAGAAAAGCACAAAAGATCAGGCAGCATCCAGACAGCAGGACAATCGAATATCAGGCAGAAACCCATCGTCAGGAATTTGGGGGGCGAGACAAGGGGGCTGAAAGATAAATACGAGGGGAATAGCTGAGCTGGTGGGAGGGCCACTGGGAAGGCGATAAGAAGATATAGGTGGGAGTAATAGTGATATGTCGGAGGGTCAGGTGGAGTCGATAGGTGGGAAGGAAGATGTCTAGTTAGGGCAGTCCAAAAGGGCAGTGCTCGATTGAACGGTTGGATCTGGGAGAGGTTGGTGGAGGGGAGATTTGGAATTTGGTGAAGTCAACGTTGATGCTGCACAGTTTGAGGGTTCCAGCTGTCCTACCACCGATAGGAGTCCTATCACCCTCCTGTCCGACCTATCACCATCACAACCTCCCTGCATCTACCTATCGCATTCAAAGCTCCCTTCCACCCCAGCTCCACCCCCACCCTCCCATTTATTTCTCAACATCCTTCCCCCTCCCTTACCCCCCCACTTTCCTGATGAAGAATTTATATCTGAAACGTCAATGCTCCTGCCCCTCGGATGCTGCTGACGTGCTGTGCTTTTCCAGCCCCACACTTTTCAACTCTCATCTCCAGCATCTGCAGCCCTCACTTTCTCTCGGCCGCTAATAGGAAGAGATGAAAGGTTTTTCACAATTTCTGGCATGTTAATCAAGAGCTTGTTAATTTTTGGAATGGGGAAAGAATTTAAGCATTCCCTTGTGTAACATCAGGATGGAATGCCAAATCAAGATTAGGGAAGCAACAGTGACAGTGAGTAACAGAGTGTCAGTTCCAGGAATACTGTTTGTTCTTGGGAACGATTTAGCAGGAGGTGAGGAGGGATAGGCACCCCTTGTGGTGGAGAAGCCAAGGGAAGACTAGGGAATTGGAGGGTTCAAAGAAAATTACTCAGGATTTTTTCCAGACTGTGTAGTAACAAGATCCCACTGTCATAAGTTACAGCAGGAAGGAAAACCGAACGAAAAAGCCAAATGAATTGATGCTCAGTGAACTGACCCCCTGTTTGATGTAACGGTGCAGGATAAACCTGAACAGACAGAGGATCAGGCAGAGGGGTTTAGTCCTGAAAGGCTCATGGACTTATAACAGATGTATACACACACATTCACACACACACATACACATGCACACACACAGAAAAGGAATCAGAATATATTGTTGAACGTTATTAACTTAAAGATAGAATCATAAAATTAAAATGGAGACCCCGATAGGTTACTGCAGAAGGGAAATGGGCTGAAGTGCACCAGATAGTGTTACCGGTAGCATGCAATGTTATGGGTAGCTCATAAACTAACTGCAGGGGGTCACCTAGATGTGCAGAAGACTCAGGCGAAGGTACAGAGGCATTTCTAGGGGCCTGGATGCACAAGGACGTGGTTATTTTTTTGTACGTGACATACATCCCAAATGGTAGGTAAATAACAGGTAGTGATAAAACCAGCACCTTTCTTGCAAATTCCTGCATTCGAAGAACCTTGCACGTGGGTTATGATTAATTGTGTAGCTCCCCTTTCTAAAGTAAAAGTGGAAACTAATACTTGCTGACCATAATGGATGTATCTACCAGATTTCCAGAGGCAATTCCATTATTGGAGTGTCAAGGCAAAAAGGGAGGTGGAGGAGTTGGTAGCTTTCTTTCCTCGCCGTGGGCTGCCCAGAGAGATTCAGTCAGACCAAGGGTCTCATTTTACCGCTCAGCTGTTTAAGGAAGTCATGGATGGCTTTGGCAGACAGCACTTCAAATCACGTGCGTCCCATCCTGAATCCCAGGGAGCCTTGGAAAGTTAGCATCAGATGCTGAAGACTATGTTAACAGCGTACTGTCAGGGTTGGCCAAATGATTGGGATAAAGGTGCCCCATTAAATTGCTTATCATCAAAGATGCCCCAAATAAATCTACTCACTTTCCTTCATTTGAGTTAATATTCATACATGAAGTAAGAGGTCCTTTGAAATTAATTAAATAAAAATTGACAGGACCGAAGTCAGAAATCTCACACCTGGATTATGTGTGTGAGGTGAAGGAGAGAGGAGATGGAGTAGGTGAGTTTACTAAACAGTATCTGAAGAGCAGAGCATAGAGTGAAGCAGGTGGCAGATAAAAACACTGAAACGTTGAAGATTTCCCGTGGGGATGACGTATTAGTATTGCCACCAGTGGTAAGAAATCTCTTCAAAGCCAGGTTTAGTGGCCCCTTTCAAATGAAAAAAAAATGTGGAGTCAGTTAAACTATCTAGTAAAGATACCAGAGATGACAAAAAAACGTTATCGAGTATTTCATACGGATGAATAATGCACCAGCCACATTTAAGACTCAGAAACAGAGTTATGGTCAGATGAACAAATTGTGCAGCTTATCTGTATGATGTAGTGATCTTTAGCAAGGGTTTGAAAGCTCACATGTTACAGTTGGCAGAGTATGTTGAACGATTTTAAGAATCAAACTTGGTAATAAACTTAAAGAAAACAGAATTCGCGAAGGCAGAGGTGACGTTCTTGGGACATTACATTGGACATGGAAGGTTGACCCCATGGAACACAAAGACGAAGGGTTTTGAGGAATTTCCACAACCATCCTCGAAGAAAGAGGTGGCTCGATTTTTGGAATTGAGTGGATTCTATCGGAAGTTTGTTCCAAACTTCAGCAGCGTATTGGCACCACTGATGGATTTATTAAAGAAGGAAACTGAATTGTGGTGGACAGAACAATGCCAGGAGGCATTTGAGGATTTTAAAACAGGATTAATCACCACATTAGTTTTAGCTACACCAAATATTCTGAAACCCTTTGAAAATTGTGTTTGATGCTCGGGATATCGGGGTCGGCGATGTCTTGCTTAAGAAAGAGGATGATGGAATTGAATGGCTAATTGGCTACTTGTCGAAAAAACTCAATATCCACCAGAGAAAAAATACAAAATCTCCATTATTGAACAAGAATGATTATGTTTCACAATGGCCTGAGAATATTTTAATGTGTATATGACAAACAAATTGTCGGGGATGGTTGTGGACAACGACAAATCTCTCACATTTTTTGGAAAATTTAAAGACCAGAATATGAGACTATTTAACTGGTGTCTTATCTCTCCGAGTTTAAACTCACAAAATGTACATGCTGTGGCTCCTACAATGTGATAGCAGATGGGTTTTCGCGGATTTAAAGGAAAGCAGTGGAGATAAGATTAGACTTATTCCAGTGTTGTATTGGTGTGCAGAATTAATATTAATGATATAACTGAGATTAATACTTTTGTATTTCATATAATTGGGATTAAGAATTAGAGGAAAAGGAATGATGCCATCTTTTCATTCTGCTGGTTCATTTTATTTTCTGAAGTGGCAAAATGTTATGAAGCCAAAAACATGTATGGGCACTTTAAGACTGAACGGGTTTTGTTGAATAGAAATTAAAGCCACAGATGCCAGCTAAAGGTCACACTGTTCCACATGTCACCATTAGCTGAGAAATGGGTACCTAAATTTTGGTTGCTGTTTTGACAGCCATTCAAATGCAAACAAAGAGTTTAAATAACGCTCAGGATACCAGAAACCAACAGAATTTGAATATTATTGTTTGGACACCTGGGCAGCAATCAAATTATGAGAATTATTATATCATGGGGATTATATAAACTCAGCATTTTGAACACTAGAGGGAGAGCTGCTGCCATCCAACAGTAGAGCAACTGCTGTAGAGCAGGAGTGCTAACTGACCATCTCAAACACTCTCTATCAAAGACACATGATCATGTAAACCTACTTGCAATAAAAAAAACATGACCCAGTGAGATCAGCAGCTGAATGAGTGAACACAGTGGGGAAGATAGAGACTGTATGGTCTTGAGATTTTTATGTTTCATATGTGGGTTGTTGGAACAGCATATTTTTACAGAGTTGGAGTCAGATAGTAAGTAGCTAAGAAAAGAGGGGCTTGTATTTGTGAATATTTGTTGTTTAGTGTTCACTATTAAAGTTAAGAAACTGACTTGATAATTTTTGTTTAAATTGTGGAATGTAGGAAATCTGTGTCCCTCATATTTTAACAGATTACAAGGTGAGGCGAACTTTTCTGGGTGATTGGTTTTAATTAACAGAGGGGTACAAGTCCACCTTGTAAATATCCATCCACACTAACCCCATTTCCCTGCACTTGGCCCATATGATTCCAGTCCTTTCCTATCCACATATTTATCCAAATGTTTTTGAAATGTTGTTAATGTAACTCCCTCAACCATATCTGCTGGCAACTCATCCACGTACCAGCCCTCTCTATAAATAAGTGGCCCCTCAGGTTCCCTTTTATTCCTTCCCCTTTAACCTTAAACTGATCCACTCTAATCCTCGATTCTCTACACCTTGGAAAAAGACTGAGAGCATTAACCCTATCCATACCCCTCCTGATTTTATACAGCTCTATAAGGACTACCTCAGTCTCTTACACGCTAAAGAAAAGGTCCTAGCTTGTCCAACCTCTCCCTCTAACTCAGACCATTGAGTCCTGGCTACGTCTTTGTAAATTTCTTTTGCACTCTTTCTAATTTAATAACATCCTCCCCATAACAAGGTGACAAGACTGAACACAATAATCCAAGTGCAGCCTTACCAAAGTCCTGTGTAACTGCAACATAACGTCCCAACTTCAATACACAATATCCTGCCTGATGAAGGCCAATGTGCCAAAAGCCTTCTTCACTGCCCTGTCTACCTGTGACTCCACTCTTAGAGAACCGTGCACCTGAAATCCAAGGACTCTCTGCCCTCTACACCCCTTAAGACCCTCCCATTCACCATGAAACTCCTACCTTGATGTGAATTTCCAAAATGCAAGACCTCACGCTTCTATATTAAATTCCATTTGCCATTTCTCGGCTCATTTCCCACCTGATTAAGGTCCTGCTGCAATTTCTGATAAACATTCTCACTGATCATGCTCCCAATTACTTTACTGTCATCTGCAAATTTACTAATCATACCTTGTACATTCTTAACCAAATCATAGATAATAGACAGCAATGGACCCAGCCTCCGGTCTGACAAGCATCCTTCCACTAAACCCTCTGCTGCCTCCCATCAACCCAACTGTGTATCCGATTGGCCAGCTCACCCCCCCCCCCCCGCATTCCACGTGATGTAACCTTCCTGAGCAGCCTGCCATGAGGAAATTTATCAAAGGCCTTATTCAAATCCATAGAGACTACATCTATCACTCTGCCCTCATCAAACGTCCCGGTAACTTCATCAAAGGACTCCAAGAAATTTGGGAAGCATGATCTCCCACTCATAAGTCTATGCTGACTGCTCCGAATCAAACCCTGTGTACATAATGGGTGCAGTCAATGGTATGCTGTGCATCATTGAAAGATGATTCGAGTACATAAGTAAAACCATCTTCCTGCTGTTGTAGAGCCTTCCTGAGAGAGCATTTGGGGCACTCTGTACGGATTTGATCTCCTTTGTAAGGAATGATTCCCTTACCACAGACACGGGTGATGGTAACATGAGGATAGAGTGAATAAGCTGAGTGTTTAATCTGTAGAGCTGTGAGAGATGAGGAAATGGTGACGTTGAAACACGAGGAGTGGCAGCGATCACTTATTTCCAAAAGAGACATTGACAGGGAGAGAAATTCCATACTTTACCCAGGATTGATTGGTTTGATTTATTGTCATATGTACCTCAGTACAGGGAAACACTTTGTTTATGAGCAGTGGAGGCAGATCATAGTAAGCATAGCCAGACATATCATAGGGTGGAAATAGACTTGGACAGAGTAAGTCATACAGGTTACACTGAACAGGACATGCACTAGACAAGGTCAACATGAACAAGATCACCATTATTTGAACTTAGAGAGTCCATTCATCAGTCTAACATGACTTTCCTAATAGTTTATATGCCTAAATTAACTCCCCCCAAGTTATTGTGTAGTCGGCATGTGAACCCTGGACTGAACGTCAGGTTGCTCACAATCCCCAACAGCAGCCACAATACCTTCCATCTGAAACAGGTAGCCATTCCCACCAGCTTCCGTCTTACATAGAGAACACCAGTCTGTCTTCGTGGAGATGGAAGGTGCCTTCTTGAGACTTCACACAAGACATATGGCTTCCCTCCTCACCACGAGAAAACCACATTGAAGTCCCACGTGTGTATCATAAACAACGGAGCCAAGAGGAACAACGTGGAGCAGTCTGTCTGTGCAGCCTCTGCCCCACTTGTTCATCATGTTGGAGCATCAATCTGGAGACAGTGAGGACTGCTGATGCTGGAGATCAGAGTAGAGCGTCGATTGCTGGAAAAGCACAGCAGGTCAGGCAACATCCTTGAAGCAGGAGAATCGACGTATTGGGCATAAGACATTGATCAGGAATCAGCATCAATTCCCTCATTCTGCCCCCGTGTAAGTGCATTGAGGTGGGAATGGCCTCCTACTGTTCCTGTATAAGTGACTCAAGGGACTGATTGGCTTCTTCCTCGTCCAATTGGACAGGGCCAAGGGCCTGACTGGGTTACCCCTGGTTCCTGTTTGACAGCTCGATGTGCTGACAAGTGTGATGGTGCTGCAGCTTCAAGAGGTTATTTTGTCCTGGTTTCTTTTATGAGAGAGATTGAACGATCATTACCAAGCTGGGTAGTTAAGACCACTTGAGTAACTGCTAGGGAGGCCTTGGGTTAATTTTAATGCAGCCTGAATGGGTGTGGCCAGCTCTCACAGATTAGGATCTCTGGGTTTTGGTTTCTCAGTAACATCAGAAACTATTGGGGTCTCCACAGAGTTGGAAGCTTCAGGGAATGTTTCCTGGTTGCTACCCTCTCTGAATTTTCTCTTGATGCTGTTTTTAATTCCTGGATTGGATAAATATTTGTGACATTCTGTGTCTGAATATTTCTTTTGCCAAGGGCTGTGTTTATGGGATTTCCCTATATTGGAACAGTTCATTAGTAATAGTTCCTAGATCTATTCTTCTGTTAAGCTGTCAATACAATTCCTCTTTCTGTGGTGTTATTTCTTCTTTCGTGTTGAAATAGATGGTGTTTTGCTTCACACCGAGGGGTTTGACCAGTCACATTGCATCTGGAACAGACACTTCACATTTCCTTTGAAATAAGAAAACATAAAAGTCTAGGCTATTGCCGTCAAATATTTTCGAGGGGCTCTGGTGTGCTCCATCGCACTAGACTCCTTCTCTTCCTGAGTAATAGGCTGGAGGCACTGAATGGGCTATCCCAGTTCATCTCCAACAATGTCAATGGGCTGAACGACTTCCTCATATTCCTGTGAAACCAGCGTGAGGTGCTGAATGAACTCTTGTTTTACTGTGGCAATGTGCAGTGTCAGGCAGTGCTGGTACATGAATGTGACTGATACTTTAACGGCACAAGCCTCAATGGAGTCTGGGTCTTGCTGCCCACAGACACAGACCAATTCAAGAGCTGGCAGGTGACAAAATGTTCTGAACATTGTGGAATCTTCAGAGACCATCCCCACTTCTGTTCTTATGGTGAGCAGGGTGAGGTTGGGGAGACATTGATGAAGCAGCTAAAGATGTTTGTGAAGAGGAAGCTACCCTGAGGATCTCCCACAGAGCTGACCCAGGACTGAGATGATGAACATCTTCCTTTGTGCCATGTTTGACCCCAAACACTGGAGAGTTTACTCTGATTCCCATTAAGTCCAGTTTTGTTAAGCTCCTTGATGTCAACACTGCCTTGATATCAGGGCCAGTCATTTTTACCTGAACCCTTGTCTCAACCTCTTTTGTTCGCATCAATAAGCCATGATATAGGAGCAGCACGTGTTTTCTTCAAACAGGTGGGATTGAATGTCAGGATTTCTCTTCTCAAGAGTGTTCGGGGAGCTAGATGACTGAAAGTATTTGAAGAGGAAATAGATGGATATTGACATGTCAGAGAGTTGAGGGCTATGAAGAGTTGGGTATGATAGAGGATTTGAGGCCAGGAGCAGATCAGCCACAATCTTAGTGAAGGGCAAGGCAGGCTTGGGGAGTGAACGACCTGCCCTGTTTCTGATGTTCTCACATTCTGTTATTGGAAAGTTAGTGGCTGTTATTTTCATGAATGTTCTGGTATTGCATATTGCAGTCAGGGAGACCAGATGATTTTTTTGTGCCATCTCTGGGTGAGGTATGTGGGCTGTATTCACAGTGAATCTGGATCGACAACATGACCAACAAATGGAGCACAAGCTGCAGAGAGGGGAAGATTTCTAAAGAGAGATGAAGGGCCTCTTTCATACCTGTGCCTGGATTTTCCAATTACATTTCCCAAATCATCTCAAACCGTGTGGGACAGTACTGAGGGACTGAGTTGTCTCCTGTGTTTCTGTGCAACAGGTTATAGGAGTAAGTAGTCTCCAACTGCTCCTGTCTAGCAGGTATGAGGGGCTGAATGGAACACAGGAACATGGGACTGAGGAGCAGGAGTGGGTCATTAGATACTTTGAGCCTTCTCCACCAGGCACTAAAATTGTGGCTAATCAGGTTGTGGTCTCAGCCCCACTTTCCTGTCTGCGTCCCATTGTGCATGACTCACTTCTTTGTCCAATATTTAACGAATGCAGCTTTCAATCAATGTGAACATAGAGGCATGATAAACTTCCAGTGAAGAGAATTCCATCTTGAAAGGTCCATTCAGAATTATTCATCATCCCTCTTATAGAATCAGAGAGTCATGCAGAATGGGAACAGACCCATTAATCCAATCTGTTCACTCCGATCAGATATCAAATCTGATCCAGTCCTATTTGCCAGCATTTGGTAAATATCCCTCCTCTTTCAGATACTTTTTAAATGTGCGATTGTAACCAACTTCACCACTTCCTCTGACAGCACTTTCTGTACACACACCACTCTCTGTACAGACACCACTCTCTGTGTGAAACATTTATCTTCAGGTCCTTTCTAAATCAATCCCCCTCACCTTCAACCTATGCCCTCTTATTCTGGACCCCCCTACCCTGGAGAGCAGAACATGGCTGTTCAGAATATCCATGCCTCTGATGGTTTTATAAACCTCTATAATGTCACCCCTCAACCTCTGACACTCCAGGGGGAAACACCTCACCCTAACCAGCCTCTCCCTAAAGCTCAAACCTCCAGTCCTGGGACATCTATGTAAGTCATTTCTGCAGAAAACCGAGTTGTACGCAGTATTCTTGAAGTGGCCTCACCAACGTCCTGTACAGACACAACATACCACCACAACCCCTATACTCAATGCTCTGACTGATTAAGGCAAATGTGCCAAATGTGTTCTGCACCACTCTGTCTACCTGCGACTCCACTTTCAAGGAACAATGTACCTGCAGTCCTATGTCCCTTTGTTTCACAACATGCCCCAGGACCTGACCATGAAGTATATAATGTCTGCCCTGATTTGCCTTCCCAAAATGCAAAGCATCATATTTATCTAAATTAAACTTCATCTGTTACTCCTTGACCCTTTGTCCCATCTAATTGTGGTCTTATTGTACTCTGAGATAATCTACCACACCACCTTTCTGATGTCATCTGTAACCTTACTAACTATGGCCCCAATATTCACATCTAAATCCTTTACATAAATGATGAAATGCAGTGAACTCAGTACTGATTCTTACAGCACACTGCTGCTCACAAGCCTCCAGTCTGAAAAATATCCCTCTTCCTTCAAGCCAATTGTGACTAGCTTCTTCTGTATCTTATGTGACTGAAACTTACTAATCTGTCTACCAATCAGAATGAAATACTAGCTCTGAAGACAGGCTGAGTAGGTTATGTTTATTTTCACGAGATAAAAGGAGATGGGGGGACACCTGACTAAGGTTTGCAAATTCATGAAGGGTATAGCCAGGGTGGATAGAGACAAGCTTTTTCCCAGGTTGAAGGATTCAATAATGAGAGCTTGTGTTTTCAAAGTGAGAGGTGGAAAGTTTAAGGGGGATACACTCGGTAAGTACTTCACACAGAGGGTGGTGGGCATTTGGAACGTGTTGCCAACAGAGGTGGTGGAAGCAGGCACGGTAGATTCAATTAAAGTGCGTCTGGACAGATGCATGAGTAGGTGGGGAGCAGAGGGATACAGATGCTTAAGAATTGACTGATAGATTTAGACAGTACATTTGGATCGGCTCAGGCTTGGAGGGCGAAGGGCCTGTTCCTGGGTTGTAAATTTTCTTTGGTCTTTGTTATTTAAATGAACACCTTGCTGAAGTCCATATAGACAATGTCTACCAAATTGCCTTCATCAATCTTCTTTGTCACCTCTTCAAAAAACTCAAACAAATTAATGAGACATGATTTCCCATGCAGAAAGCTACGTTGTCTACCCAGATCAGCCCTTGCCTTCCCAAATGTATGTAAATCGTGTCCCTCAGAATCCCCTCCAACAACTTACCCACCACGGACATTAGGCTCACCGGTCTATAGATTCCCGACTTTTTGGGGTCACTGTTTCCATGTCTAGTCCCACTCGTCCACTGCTCATAACAAATGTTAAATGCAACCAGGTCGGTGATATGGCCCATAATATCGGTCTCAGACTGAGTCAGGGTCAGTTTTAGGAACAAGTCAGGCTAGGCTTTTTAATCTGCTAAAACAACACGTTTATGATCCAGAGCAATGTTACTCAAACTATGATGGAAAGATGAATGGCAAACTGTTTGGGTATTGCAATTATATAATCAATATTTCCCTTTCTAAAAATGCTGACACACACACACACACACACACACACACACACACACACACACACACACACACACACACACACACACACACACACACACACACACACAAAATCTCTACAATTTTAACTTGAAATAACTTGGTCCAAATATTATTGAAACTCATGACAAAGGAAGAATTGTGAGATTGTCCAAAACGTTGTTCTGCTTCTGAAGATATTGTACTCACACAAGCTGCTAGCAATGGGATTTCATCCTGGGAGAGTTTGGATTTGGCTGAACGCCCTTTGCTTTAGGCAGTAAGTAGATTCCAGTGAATTCTGGTTCGGGATCATCCAAAGGGTAGCACGGTGGTGAGCACTGCTGCCTCACAACACCAGGGACTTGGGGTCGATTTCAGCCTTGGGTGACTGTCTGTGTGGAGTTTGCACATTCTCCCCTTGTCTGTGTGATCTTCTAATGGGTGATCCAGTTTCCTACCACAAACTATGTAGGATCGGTGGGTTGTTCATGCTAAATTGTCTGTAATGTTCAGGGATTTCTAGGTTATGTGCAATAGTCAGAGGTAAATATAGGGAAATGGGTTGGGAAAGTTGGTATGGACTTGTTGGGCCGAAGGGCCTGTTTCCACACTGCAGGGATTCCATAAAAATAAGAATGGTAACGATGACTTGTAGAGGTTTTTTTTGTAGCTCGCACACATTGCTGTGATGAGGAACAATGAAGGAGAGAGAGTGCAATAGGCCATTCCTTCTCAGGCAGATTACAGTTTCTCCCTCTCTGAGCTGAATCACATAGTAATGTCATCCTCTCCCAAACTGGACCATGTGAGGTCTCCTTGTACATTGTCCAAACTATGTCTCCATCACATTCCCTGTTCCATGTCGATGCATCATTTCTGCTGTCAGGTACAGAGACATACCTGTAGCAGAAAATGGTCTCGGTCAATTTGAAGATACGTTTATATGTCCCTGCGTCATTAAAAAATAAAAATGTTTAATTTATTCAGAATACCTGTGTTAAACTGAATGCATTTTTTAAAGAAATACAGAAATTGCTGGGAAAGCTCGCATGGTCTCTCAGTACCCAGACGCTGTATAGTTGTACCATCCTCCACCACTTCCTCTGGCAGCTCATTCCATATGCATACAACCCTCTGTGTGAAATGGTGCCCTTTAGGTCTCCTGAAAACCTTTCCCCTCTCACTTTCAAACAATGCCCTCTAGTTTTGGACGCCCCAAACCTGGGGAAAAACCCCTGACTACTCACCCTATCCATGGCCATTTTGATTTTATAAACCTTTACTGCTGCGAAATGTGACTCCAATCAACACGAATGGCTGTACTTTCAGTCATCCTGGGCCTAAATTCTGAAATACAATATTGATACCTCTTCCTTCTCCATCAAGTCACAATTCTAAATCCATTTTAATCAGTTTGTTCAGATGTATCCTGAGACACTTCTGTGGGATTTACACCTAGACCTTTGTGCTTGGAGGTAGGGACTAGCATCACTCAGCAATACCCATAAAGCTGTAACAGTATTCTCCTGTGTGTTTGTTCATCAGGCTGTCCTGACATGATGTGACATACCTCTGCAACAGGCAGGACTTGAATCCTGGCCTTCTAGTCCAGAGCTAGGAACACACAAGTTCAGGAATTGGAATCAAATCCAGAGTTCTGGCTCAGAGACAGGGACACTACCCACCACACTACCATACCCAGATTTTGAGTCATATTTTAGTGCCCACTTTCAGCTCGGTGTGGATTTATTATAATCAGGTTCCCATTACTGAATTACAAACAACACTTTGAATTAATAAACAAATGCAAGGATATTGAGTGTACGTGCTGTGCCATCGAATTTAACTGTAAACATCTTTAATCGCTATTATTTGTAGTCTGCAATATGAAGGAAAGAAATCCTGCAGACACACTCTGCCCAATGAAGGGTCTCAAATAGATATTTATTACTGAACACTAGAGACGAAGGAAGAGATTATGTTCTGACCCCAAAACACTGATCACTCTTACCCACCTCTCACGTGCAACTCCCCTTTTCCTAAACCCATGAAATGACACCAGGCCGCTGATTACTGTCCAGCCTCTCCTCCCCACTGACTGTGTCTGCAATCTGTCCCTCCTCCCCCTAACCACACAAGGCAAACCAAGCTCAGGGTCTTTGTGAAATTCCAGGCCGAATTGTGCAGGCCTCCTGGAGAGAGATGGGCATTTTAAAATTGAAGGGGGAGGGTGAGGTGACATTAATATCACACACTGGGCTGGGGGTGGCTAATGGAGTTTAGTTTGGATTAATGCGAGGTATTGGATTTGGTAAATCAAACAACAGCAGGAACTATACAATTAAAAGTAGAGCCTTTGGCAGTGCTGTAGTACAGAAACCTAGGCCGTCAGGTTTAATTCTTTAAAATTTGCATCTCATATAGATTTTGTGGTTATTAAGGTGTTTAACACACATGTCTTCATAGGACAGACCCTCGAGTATCGAAATTAGGATGTCATGTTGTGGTTGTACAGGACATTGGTGAGACCTTTTCCGGAATACTGTGTCCAGTCTGGTCATCCTGCCCGCTCATTCCATAGGCACACCACCCTCTGTGTGAAAATGCTGCCCCTTAGGTCACTTTTAAATGTTTCCCCTCTCACCTTAAGCCTATGTCCTCTAGTTTTGGACTCCCCGTACCCTTAGAAAATACCTTGACTATTCACTTTGATATTTTTGACATTGATATTATTAAGCTGGAGAGGGTTGAGAAGCGATTAACCTGGATGTTGCGAGGAAAGGAGGGAGTGAGCTATAAGGAGAGACTGGATCGGTTGGGACTTTTTTCACTGAAGAATATGAGATTAAGCAGTAACTTTACACAGGTTTATAAAATAATGAGGGTTACAGAGAAGCTGAAGGGCTGATGTCTTTTCTCTAGAGTTGAGGATTCAAAACTGAGGGATTTTTAAGGTGTGAGGAAAAAAGATTTACAAAAGTCATGAGAGGTAATTATGTTAGAAAGAGTCTGGCTTGTGTGTGGAATGAACTTCCAGAGGAAGTGGTGAAAGCAGAGACAGTTACAACGTTTAAAGGACGTTTAGATCAGTCCATGGATAGGACATCAGTTTGGATGGTGCTGTGAGCAGCTGCACTCTCCCTCCCCATCTCTGAATGAATCCATGTTGGTTTTCACCCTCTGCCAATGCCTGTGCAGTGGCGTGTGGAGGCCAGCAGAGGGTGGCATTGCATCACTTTAAGCACCACAGAGACAGCCAGACCTGCCCCACACACAGACACACAGATTCACACACGGGAATGGTGAGGACTCGGCGTGAAGCTCATCTGGTAACTTAAACTAAACATAAAGAAATGCTCAGTTCACCTCCTAAACTGTTAAAATATGAGGGACAGAGAACTCCCAAATTCCACTGTTTAAATAAAATCATCAATTTATTTTTTCACTCTGGAAGTGAACATTTTACATCAACTATGCACAACTCTGGGACCCTCTTTCTCTTAACTGCTTATTACCTGGCTCCAGCTCTACAGCAATATATTGTTTCTGGGTCTGCCATCCTCTCATACCACAGGTGATTGGCAGCTCTCTGTTCTGAACAGCATTCCCTCTCTCTTAAAGGTACAGGACACACTTTCAACTTCATCACATTATACCCTGATGAATATCGATAAGTGGGACCTATCCGATTTCTCTTGCTCTGTGGTTTGTCAATATTTCATTCGCTCCGTCTGGTGTGTGTCAGGACTTTTGTTGCTCCATTAACAGCATGTCATTATTCGACTTTGTCCATCGGAATATATCAGTATTTCACTTGCTCACACTAGTGAGTGTGAAAGGATTTCAGTTGTTTCATGGGGACTGTGACGCTATAACAATTCAATGTTTGTAGATGGCACCGAACCTGGAAGAACTCTGAAGCCTATGGAGGAGAGTGTGGAACTCTAACAGGACAATCACACATTGGTGTAGTGTTCAGGTTTATGGCAGATGGGGATCAATGCAGAGCAGTGTGAGGTGATACACTTTGGTAGGAAAGACAATGAAAGACAGTTTAAAACAGACTGTGCCATTATAAAGGGGCTGCAGGAGCAGAGAGCGCTGGGTGTATATGAGCACAGATTGTTGATGATATCAGGATGAGTGGGGAGAGCAGTAACTATCACAGATTAGTTTCAGTATCTGAGCTGTTTACAGGAGGAGGTGTAGGAGGGAGTCTCCGTGCTCCCTTCCTGGGAGGTGGTGGTGATATGTGTTGTGAGCCCACCCTCCTGCCCACCGAGACCGTGGGGATTCCATTTGTACCAGCTCGACACAAAAGTGAGATGGCATCAGGGCCACGGCTTCTATGTTGTGCCGGGGGGAAACGGAGCTGCCAGTGGGTTTAAAGTGAGAATTGCCCTTCACTGAACATTGCTCCTGACTCGGTCGGTGGGACGTGGATGTTTCAGAATCTCCACACGAGGTGTCCCGGTCCTCTCCGGCTCGTACCAGGGTCCTCCCCACATGGCAGGGGGAGGGGGGTGAGGGAACGGATATCGGGAACTCCACCACCCAGCTTGGCCCTTTCTGTCCTATTCCAGGCTGTTTCACCTGGAATGGGAGAAAGGGAGGGAGAGAGTGAGGGTGGGAGTGGGTGTGGTCCTACTGTTAGTGTGAGTATCGGTGTGGAGGGGTCATAGTGAGGTGTCCGGAGGCAGTCAGTCCACAGTGTTGATTCCATGCAGTGTTATTAGTGTTGGGATGAAGTGGAGGGAAGGGGGGAGAGAGAGGGAGAGAGAGAGAGAGACAGAGAGACAGAGACAGAGAGACAGAGACAGAGAAAGAAGGTGCAGCATACCACAGTGAGAGTGGTGGACCATGAACCTTGTTCGGGGGTCGGTGCTATAACAGATACACAGTGAGTGTGAGGGAGCAGAGAGAATACGGTGACCCTTATCCTGACAGAGCGGGGAAGGTAATTGATGCTTGTCCTGTATTGCTGAACATTTCTTCAGACCGCAGATACTGCACTGAGCTGGGTGGGGAGCTCAGACCATGCTCGGTGGGTCTGGTGGTTTGGCCTCCTCTGGGAAGGTCCCGCTCTGTACTAGCCCATCCACCAGGACCTCTGTGCCCCTGTTGACAAACCGTGGTGTAATTGTCCCTTATCTGCCATGCTCGGGTAAACTGTGCAGGGCAGCTCCAAAGTGAGAAAGATCAATCGTGTGCCCAATGGGCTTTTAAAGATGGCCCCAGTGTCAGGGATCACGGAATATCCAGGGGCATCTGGGTGATGGGGTGTACCTCCAGCCATGAAGGACTCCATTTACAAAGCTGTAGAACAAATGTTCATCAAAAAATCTCCATCATCTGACGTCACACCAATATCCCTTTTTTCCATTTTCCTGGGAAGACAGGCTCTTGTTACAGGATGTTATCGAGGTGTCTATATTTCAGCAATCTGAAACCTGGGAACACATCCTTCCATGACACTGTCTCTCAGTCTCCCCCTCTCTGTCTACTTCCCAAACCCCTCCCCATGTGGTGATTTTAAACTGATTCCCCCGCCATCTCTCTCTGGCAGTGATGTTCACACCCACTTGTTAGGGCACAATGCAGATATGGAGCTGCACATCCTGTCACTTCCAGCGCGGGCTGCAAGTTTCCTCACACTGGGCAGGGATCTAACACAGTGTTACTGAGCATTGCACTGGGGTGGGGTACACAGCTCTACATTCTGGGAGGGTAACTGCTCCTGGTTTACAGATCAATGCAGTAGGGTGGGGTACACAGTCCGACTCACTTAGAGGGTAACTGCTCCAGGTTTGCAAATTAATTCACGGGTGATCACTGCACAGTTCGCTGTGCTGGTCAGACTGTCTGGTTGAGGTTTATCGATACTGCACTGCTGTGGTCTGCACAGCTCCCCGTGCTGGACACATATCTAGTCCGGGGTTATAGATCAATGAACTGCTGTGGTCTGCACAGCTCTCGGTGCTGGACAGATATCTAGTCCGGGTTTATATATTAATGCACTGCTGTTGTCTGTGCAGCTCTCGGTGCTGGACAGATATCTAGTCCGGGTTTATATATTAATGCACTGTTGTGGTCTACACAGCTCCGGTGCTGGACAGATATATGGTCTGGGTTTATAGATCAATGCACTGCTGTGGTCTGCACAGCTCCCCGTCCTGGACAGATATCTAGTCTGGGTTTATAGATCAATGCCCTGATCTGATCTGCGCAGTGTTCCACTCTGGACAGATTGCTGGATTGTATTGACCAGTGTAATGGATGAATCTGGACAGATTGCTGGGTTGTACTGAGCAGGACACTGGATTGGTCTGTACAGTGTTCCACGGTGAACAGATATCTCCTCTGGGTGTATAGTGTCTGGGCTGGTTCTGTGAGGTGGATTGAGAATGTGGTATATCTCACCATTTCAGCTGATCTGGCAATGCCTTTCGTTCCCACTCCTATGATTGGACCTTCCGTCTCTCACCTCATTAATGTTACAGTGTGTCCAGGCACAGGACATCATGTTGGTGGGGTGGGTAGGGGGGGAAGGTGATGGACAGGTCAAGGAGTTCCCCGGAACGTTCTTTCCCCGGAACGTTCTTTCCCCAACATTCTATAACTGCCATTCTCCGGAACGTTCTGTCCCCGACATTCTATAACTGCCATTCCCCGGAACGTTCTGTCCCTGACGTTGTTTGTGAACGGCCGGACGTCAGTGAATTGAACAAACGATATGATCCCGAGGGAAGAGATCCCGTTCCAGGGAGAAGGAGACACTGTTCCGAAGGCCCCTCAGGCAGTTAAAGGGGGGAATACGTTTTCCCTGCGTTTACATTTCTCCACGACACAGGATCGACCACAATTTAGACCAAAATACAGAAATTCCCAAACTCTGTTTATCTTCAGGAAACTGGGAGAGAATCCTTCAGGACAGTAACGTTCCTACCCTCCGTATTAGGAACTGGGAAGGAGTGACCTGCGTCTGCTCTCGAGTGATCGAGTGTGTGGGAATGTTCTAGAAACCATCTGTCCTTATGGATGCGTCTCTGTGTGTTTGGGGAGGGAGGGTTTCTTGTGGTTTATGTCACATTTTTGTCAGTAATTCCGACCTTCCCATTTGTTATTCCAGCTCCAATTATTTTAATAAATCCCTGAATACAGGGACACATTTGAAAATCTCACTGGGTCCCCGATCAAACGGGTCCCTTTGCCTCCAGGCTGATGGATAATGGGTTTGTTTTCCTTCCTCACAGTTAACGTAGTGACCATCTACGTCCTGCTTTATAAAGATTGTGGATTGTCTCCATGTGTCAGACGTTACCTGGAGGCCATGGCAGCGGCGGATCTCCTGGTCATTATCCTCGACCTGATCCTGAGACACATTCCCATTGTTTATCGGGAACAGTTTTATTTCCTGATGGACTCCGTCCCCGTGTGTAATATCCACGGGGTCCTGCTTTATGCAGCCACTGACTGCTCTGTCTGGTTCACCGTCACTTTCACCTTTGATCGGTTTGTGGCCATTTGTTGCCAGAAGCTGAAAAGTAAATATTGCAGTGAGAAAACGGCAGCTGTGGTTCTGGGAGCAGTGACTGTGCTGAGCTGTTTAAAGAACATTTCCTGGTATTTTCTGTTCACGGCTCGGTATTCGCTGATGAACGTCCCCTGGTTTTGTGGTGTAACACTCGCTGTTCGAGTCTCCATTGTCTGGGGCACAATCGAGTTCCTCCACCACATTCTAACCCCGTGTGTCCCATTTCTCCTGATTCTGCTGCTCAATGTTCTCACCGTCAGACACATTTTAGTGACCAGCAGAGCCCGCAGGAGACTCCGCGCTCACACCAATGGGGACGCTCAGTCTGACACTGAAATGAGAAACCGAAAAAAATCCATCATTTTACTGTTTGTGATCTCGGCCAATTTCATCCTGTTATGGTCAATGATAATGCTGTATTCTTTATGGTACCGGATGTGGTGGATTGGGTATCGGTCTGTGTCTCTCGATTGGTTTGTGCAGGAATTGGGCTTCATGCTGCAGCTCCTCAGTTGCTGCACAAACACCGCGATTTATGCCGTGACCCAGACTAAGTTCAGGCAGCAGCTGAAGAATGTGCTGAAATATCCCTTCACCCAAATCCATCCATCCATCAAATTCCCTCATTAATCAATCCATCCGGGATTTTCTCATTTCAGTTCAGTGTTTCAGCGATGGAGCAGCCTGTCGCTATGGTAACAGACTGAGAGTAGCGCTGGTTTGTCCATCCTTATCCCACAGGGGGCTTACAGGGAAACATTTCAATGTTTCTCACAACTCAGGGGCCAGTGAGAAAAGGCACCATCCCACTGACTGTATCCATCACTTCCATTTGTAACCAATAAAAATGTTGATTAAAGCGTGCCGAGCAGCAGAGTGACCGATGTTGTTGTGTGTCTTTGTGTTGGAGAAGCTCAGCTGGAGAGAGACAGACTCAGCCCCAAGTCCTGGTCCTCAGGGAAGGGGAGGGCACCACGCCCTGAGCTCAGGAGCTGGCTTTAACTCCCTCTAACCCCCCCCCCATTCCAACCTGGCCTCCCCAATTGCTCACCCCCACTTTTCCTCCTCAATTCTCTCCATCTCTCCCTTCCTGCACAATCTCTCTTTCTCACCACCTCTCCCTTTCACTCTCTCTGGTCCCGTCTCAGACAGCCCCCAACCCCGGTTTCTCCACCTGCCTCCACTATTCTTTCTGCCTCACTCTCCCCCTCTCTCTCACACCCCCAACATGAGTTTATCCACCTGCCTCCATTCTTCTCTCTCACCCTCACCCTCACTCTCTCTCTCTCTCTCTCTCCTGTCGTATCTATCTCCTTCTCACAATTCTGGCTCTACCCCATTTTCCACACCTCGCACTTCCCGCATCTCTCGATCATCTCACACCCACACGCCGCACCCCCCCCCCACCACAAGCAGAACCAATACCAACCTGCAGTCTCTGGGTCAGAGGGAGAGGGAGGGACCAGCGACACAGAGTGTGTCAGAGAGAGAGAGTAACGGTGGGACAGAAGTGAGAGAGATTCAGTTAGAGAGAAACGGAGGGTGGTGCGGAGAGAGAGACCAAGATAGGGGGATCGAGAGTGAGAGAAGATGGAGAGAGAGCGAAGGAGCAGGGAATGACTCAGAGAGAGAGAGGGAAGGGAGAGATAAGGTGAGGGAGGGAGAGAGAGAGAAATAGGGGAGGACATAATGAGAGAGGGGTCAGAGAGAGTGGGACAGAGAGAGAGGGAGACAAAGAGAGAGGGGAACAGAGAGAGGGGAGAGAGAAAGTGGGGGACAGAGAGAGGGGGACAGAGAGGGTGGGGGACAGAGAGAGAGGGGGATAGAAAGAGAGGGACAGAGAGAGGGGGGCAGAGAGAGGCAGACAGAGTGGGGGTGAGAAGGGGGGACAGAGAGGGGGGGCAGAGAGAGAGTGGGACAAAAGAGAGGGACAGAGAGGGGGGGCAGAGAGAGGATGGCAGAGAGAGGGGGGGACAGAGAGAGAGGGGGAGAGAGAGAGAGGGGGAGAGAGACGGGGGGCAGAGAGAGGAGGGGACAGAGAAAGAGGGGGACAGAGAGAGGAGGACAGAGAGAGAGGGGAAAGAGAGCGAGGGGGGCAGAGAGAGGGGGACAGAGAGAGAGGGGAACACAGACAGAGGGGGGCAGAGAGAGGGGGGAACAGAGAGACGGGGACAGAGAGAGAGGGGGGCTGAGAGAGACGGGGCAGAGAGAGGGGGGGCCAGAGAGAGAGGGGGGCAGAGAGAGAGGGGTGACAGAGAGACGGGGGGGGGGGACAGAGAGACGGGGGGCGGCGGGGAAAGAGAGAGGGGGGACAGAGAATGGGGGGACAGAGAGAGAGGGACACACAGAGAAGGGGTCAGAGAGAGGGAAGGATAGAGAGAGAGGGGGACAGAGAGATAGGGGGACAAGGGGGGACAGAGAGAGGCGGGGGACAGAGAGAGGGAGGACAGAGAGAGAGGGGGACAGGGAGAGAGGGGGACAGCGAGAGGGGGGACAGAGAGAGGGGAAAGATAGAGGTGGGTGGGAGGGAGAGGGTGGACAGGGAGAGGGCGACAGAGTGAGTGGCACAGAGAGTGGGGGAGATAGAAGAGATAGAAGGGGACAGAGAGGGAACAGAGAGAGAGGGGCAGAGAGAGTGGGACAGAGAGAGGGGTCAAAGAGAGAGGGGGTCAGAGAGAGAAGGGGACAGAGGGAGGGGGGACAGAGAGATGGTGACAGAGAGGGCGTAGAGAGAGGGCGACAAAGTTAGAGGCACAGAGAAAGGGGGATCAGAGAGAGGGGGGAGAGAGAGAGGGGGAGATAGAGAGGGGGAGAGAGAGGGGGAGAGAGAGAGGGGGACAGAGAGAGGGAGGCAGAGAGAGCGGGTGAGAGAGAGAGGCAGACAGAGAGAGGGGACAGCGAGTGGGGGAGATGAAGGGGATCAGAGAGAGGGGGACAAAGAGAGAGAGGACATATAGAGGCGGGACACAGAGGGGGGACAGAGAGAGGAGGGCAGAGAGAGAGTGACAGAAAGAGACGACAGAGAGTGGGGGAGATAGAGGTAGTCAGAGAGAGAGGGACAGAGAGAGAGGGACAGAGAGAGAGGGGGACAGAGAGAGAGGGGGACAGAGAGAGTGGGGGACAGAGAGAGTGGGGGACAGAGAGAGGGGATCAGAGAGAGAGGGGACAAAGAGAAAGGGGGTCAGAGAGAGGGGGTCAGAGAGAGAGGGGACAGAGAGGGACAGAGAGAGAGGGGACAGAGGTAGAGGGGCAGAGAGAGGGGGCAGAGAGATGGGGGGAAGAGAGAGAGGGGGAAGAGAGAGGGGTACAGGGAGTGGGAGTGATAGAGTGGGTCAGAGATGGGGACAGAAAAAGTGGGAGGTAGAGGGGGTCAGAGAGAGGGGGACAGAGAGATGGGCACAGCGAGAGGGGCACAGAGAGTGGGGGAGATAGATGGGGACAGAGAGAGAGAGTGGGGAAAGAGAGAGAGATCGGGGCAGAGATAGTGGAACAGAGTGAGGGGTTCAGAGAGAGAGAGGGGGACAGAGAGAGAGGGGGGAACAGAGAGAGGGGGTCAGAGAGAGGGGCACAGAGAAAGGGGAGCAGAGAGAGGGCGTGAGAGAGAGTGTGACGGAAAAGGCAGAGGTAGAGGGGGTCACAGAGAGGGGGATAGAGGGGGATAGAGGGTGGGTGACAGAGAATGGGGGTCAGAGGAAGGGGTACAGAGTGGGGGTGAGAGAGGGGGTCAGAGAGTGGGGGGATGGAGGGGGGAACAGAGAGAAAGGGAACAGAGAAAGTGGGGGACAGAGAGAGGGGGACATAGAGGGTGGGTGACAGAGAGAGCGGGGGACAGAAAGAGAGGGACAGAGAGAGGCAGACAGAGTGGGGGTGAGAAGGGGGGACAGAGAGAGGGGTGACAGAGAGAGCGTGGGACAGAAAGAGAGGGACAGAGAGAGGGGGGCAGAGAGAGGATGACAGAGAGAGGATGACAGAGGGGGGGGGGCAGAGAGAGAGGGGGAGAGAGAGAGGGGGGGCCACCGGGGGGGAAGAGAGAGGGGGGCAGAGAGAGAAGGGGACAGAGAAAGAGGGGGACAGAGAGACGGGGACAGAGAGAGAGGGGAAAACAGACAGAGGGGGGCAGAGAGAGGGGGGGAACAGAGAGAGGGGGACAGAGAGAGAGGGGGGCTGAGAGAGACGGGGGGCAGAGAGAGAGAGGGGGACAGGGAGAGAGGGAGACAGAGCGAGAGAGGACAGAGAGAGGGGTGGACAGAGAGGGGAAGGCAGAGAGAGGGGGGGTCAGAGAGGGGGGACAGAGAGGGGGGCAGAGGGGGTCGACAGAGGGGGTACAGGGAGGGGGGACAGAGAGGGGGGACAGAGAGAGGGGTACAGAGAGAGAAGTGGACAGAGAGAGGGCAGGACAGAGAGTGATGGGACAGGGAGAGAGAGGTCAGAGAGAAGGCGACGGGGGGGGGGGACAGTGAGAGAGAGGGTGGACAGACAGAGGGGGGACAGAGAGAGGGGCGACAGAGAGAGAAGGGGATAGAGAGAGAAGGGGACAGAGAGATGGCGACAGAGAGTGGATGACAGAGAGGCGGGACAGAGAGAGGGGGACAGAGAGAGAGGGGATGAGTGAGAGAGAGAGGGGGAGAGGGGGGAATGAGAGAGTGGGCAGAGAGAGAAGGGGACAGAGAAAGAGGGGGACAGAGAGAGAGGGGGACAGAGAGAGGGGAACAGAGAGACGGGGACAGAGAGAGAGGGGACAGAGTGAGGGGGGCAGAGAGAGAGGGGGTCAGAGAGAGGGGGGCAGAGAGAGGGCGAGGGAGAGAGGGGGACAGAGAGAGAGGGGCAGAGAGAGAAGGGGAAAGAGAGAGAGGGGGACAGAGAGGAAGGGGGACAGAGAGAGAGGGGGCAGAAAGAGAGGGAGACAGAGAGAGGGGAACAGATGGAATGGGGGACAGAGAGAGAGGGGGCAGAGAGAGAGGGGGCAAGGAGAGAAGGGGCAGAGATGGCGAGAGATAAAGAGGAGGCAGAGAGAGAGGGGGACAGAGAGAGAGGGGGAGACAGAGAGAGAGGGGAACAGAGAGAGAGAGGGGTAAGAGAGAGAGGGGCAGAGAGAGAGGGGGGTAGAGACAGGGGGCAGAGAGAGAGGGGGCAGACAGAGAGGGGAACAGAGGGAGAGAGGGGCAGAGAGAGTGTGGAGCAGAGAGAGGGGCAGACAAGGGAGGGCAGAGAGAGGGGAGGCAGAGAGAGGGGAGCAGAGAGAGAGAGGACAGATGAGAGGGGACAGTGAGAGAGGGGGACAGAGAGAGAGGGGGACAGAGGGAGTGGGGGACAGAGAGAGAGAGGGGCAGAGAGAGGGGGGCAGAGAGAGAGAGTGGGAAAGAGAGCGGGGGACAGAGAGGGGGGACAGAGAGAGAAAGGGGACAGAGAGAGAGAGAGGGACGGGGGGGAACATAGAGAGGTGGGTGACAGAGAGACGGGGACAGTGAGAGGGGGGGCAGAGAGAGAGGTAAACAGAGAGAGAGGGAGACAGAGAGAGAGGGGGACAGAGAGGGGGGGGGACAGAGAGAGGGGTGGACAGAGAGGGGGAGGCAGAGAGGGAAGGAGAGAGAGAGAAGTGGACAGAGAGAGGGCAGGACAGAGCGAGAGGGGACAGAGAGAGAGGGGTCAGAGAGAAGGCGACAGAGGGGAGGGATAGTGAGAGAGAGGGTGGGCAGAGAGAGAGGGGACAGAGAGAGGGTGACAGAGAGAGGGGGACAGAGAGAGGAGGAGAGAGAGAGGAGGACAGAGAGGGGGAACAGAGAGAGAGGGGATAGAGACAGAGGGAGTAGAGAGAGAGGGGACAGAGAGAGAGGGAGACTGAGAGAGAGGGGGACAGAGAGAGAGAGGGGAAAGAGAGGGTTGGGGGAAGAGAGAGGGGGGACAGTGAGGGGGGGGACAGAGAGAGAGGGGCAGAGAGAGTGGGACAGAGAGAGGGGTCAAAGAGAGGGGGGGTCAGAGAGAGAAGGGATCAGAGAGAGAAGGGGACAGAGGGAGGGGGGACAGAGAGATGGTGACAGAGAGGGCGTAGAGAGAGGGCGACAGAGTTAGAGGGACAGAGAAAGGGGGATCAGAGAGAGGTGGGAGATAGAGAGGGGGAGAGATAAAGGGAGAGAGAGAGGGGGACAAACAGAGGGAGACAGAGAGAGGGAGGCAGAGAGAGCGGGTGAGAGAGAGAGAGGCAGACAGAGAGAGGGGACAGCGAGTGGGGGAGATGGAGGGGATCAGAGAGAGGGGGACAGAGAGAGAGGGGACATATAGAGGCGGGACAGAGAGGGGGGACAGAGAGAGGAGGGCAGAGAGAGGGTGACAGAAAGAGAGGACAGAGAGTGGGGGAGATAGAGGTGGTCAGAGAGAGAGGGACAGAGAGAGAGGGGGTCAGAGAGAGAGGAGGAAAGAGAGCGGGGGACAGAGCGGGGGGCAGAGGGGGCGGACAGAGTGGGGTACAGAGAGGGGGGACAGATAGAGAAAGGTTACAGAGAGAGAGACAGGGACGGGGGGGCAGAGAGAGTCGGGAGACAGAGAGACGTGGACAGAGAGAGGGGGGCAGAGTGAGAGAGAAACAGAGAGAGAGGGAGACAGAGAGAGAGGGGGACAGAAGGGGGGGGACAGAGAGAGGGGTGGACAGAGAGGGGGAGGCAGAGAGGGAAGGAGAGAGAGAGAAGTGGACAGAGAGAGGGCAGGACAGAGCGAGAGGGGACAGAGAGAGAGGGGTCAGAGAGAAGGCGACAGAGGGGAGGGACAGAGACGGGAGTTACAGAGAGAGAATGGGATAGAAAGAGAAGGGGACAGAGATATGGCGACAGAGAGAGGATGACAGAGAGAGAGGGGGACAGAGAGAGAGGGGGACAGAGAGTGGGGGGACAGAGAGAGAGAGGACAGAGAGAGGGGGACAGAGAGAGGGGGATAGAGAGAGGAGGACAGAGAGAGGAGGACAGAGAGGGGGGACAGAGAGAGAGGGGATAGAGACAGAGGGCGTAGAGAGAGCGGGGACAGAGAGAGAGGGAGACTGAGAGAGAGGGGGACAGAGAGAGAGGGGGAAAGAGAGGGTTGGGGGGGAAGAGAGGGGGGGAGAGTGAGTGGGGGACAGAGAGATGGACAGCGAGAGGGGGGACAGAGAGAGGGGAAAGAGAGAGGCGAGTGGGAGGGAGAGGGGGGACAGGGAGAGGGCGACAGAGAGAGGGGGCACAGAGAGTGGGGGAGATAGAAGGGGACAGAGAGGGAACAGAGAGAGAGGGGCAGAGAGAGAAGGGGACAGTGGGAGGGGGGACAGAGAGATGGTGACAGAGAGGGCGTAGAGAGAGGGCGACAGAGTTAGAGGCACAGAGAAAGGGGGATCAGAGAGAGGGGGGAGATAGAGAGGGGGAGAGAGAGGGGGAGAGAGAGAGGGGGACAGAGAGAGGGAGGCAGAGAGAGCGGGTGAGAGAGAGAGGCAGACAGAGAGAGGGTACAGCGAGTGGGGGAGATGGAGGGGATCAGAGAGAGGGGGACAAAGAGAGAGGGGACATATAGAGGCGGGACAGAGAGGGGGGTCAGAGAGAGGAGGGCAGAGAGAGGGTGACAGAAAGAGACGACAGAGAGTGGGGGAGATAGAGGTGGTCAGAGAGAGAGGGACAGAGAGAGAGGGGGTCAGAGAGAGAGGGGGGACAGAGAGAGAGGGGGACAGAGAGAGAGGGGGACAGAGAGAGTGGGGGCAGAGAGAGGGGATCAGAGAGAGAGGGGACAGAGAGAGAGGGGGGACAGAGAGAGGGGATCAGAGAGAGAGGGGACAGAGAGAAAGGGGGTCAGAGAGAGGGGGACAGAGAGAGAGGGGGACAGAGAGAGTGGGGGACAGAGAGAGGGGATCAGAGAGAGAGGGGACAGAGAGAGAGGGGGGACAGAGAGAGGGGATAAGAGAGAGAGGGGACAGAGAGAAAGGGGGTCAGAGAGAGGGGGACAGAGAGAGAGGAGGGCAGAGAGAGGGTGACAGAAAGAGACGACAGAGAGTGGGGGAGATAGAGGTGGTCAGAGAGAGAGGGACAGAGAGAGAGGGGGTCAGAGAGAGAGGGGGGACAGAGAGAGAGGGGGACAGAGAGAGAGGGGGACAGAGAGAGTGGGGGACAGAGAGAGGGGATCAGAGAGAGAGGGGACAGAGAGAGAGGGGGGACAGAGAGAGGGGATCAGAGAGAGAGGGGACAGAGAGAAAGGGGGTCAGAGAGAGGGGGACAGAGAGAGAGGGGGACAGAGAGAGTGGGGGACAGAGAGAGGGGATCAGAGAGAGAGGGGACAGAGAGAGAGGGGGTACAGAGAGAGGGGATCAGAGAGAGAGGGGACAGAGAGAAAGGGGGTCAGAGAGAGGGGGACAGAGAGAGAGGGGGACAGAGAGAGGTGGGCAGAGAGGGGGGCATAGAGAGGGGGCAGAGAGAGGGGAAAACGGAGAGAGGGAAAAAGAGAGAGGCAGGTCGGAGGGAGGGGAGCAGAGAGAGAGGGGCAGAGAGAATTGGATAGAGTGAGGGGGACAGACAGAGGGGGACAGAGAGAGGGGGGAACAGAGAGAGAGGGAGACAGAGAGAGAGAGGGACAGAGAGATAGGGGGGAACAGAGAGATAGGGGGACAGAGAGAGGTGGGACAGAGGGGGGGGGGACAGAGAGAGAGGGGGACAGAGGGAGGGGCACAGAGAGTGGGGGAGATAGAGAGGGACAGAGAGAGAGGGGACAGAGGTAGAGGGGCAGAGAGAGGGGGCAGAGAGACGGGGAAGAGAGAGAGGGGGAAGAGAGAGGGTTACAGGGAGTGGGGGTGATAGAGGGGGTCAGAGAGTGGGGGGATGGAGGGGGGAACAGAGGGAAAGGGGACAGAGAATGTGGGAGACAGAGAGAGGGGGACAGAGAGGGTGGGGGACAGAGAGAGCGGGGGACAGAGAGAGAGAGGGACAGAGAGATAGGGGGGAACAGAGAGATAGGGGGACAGAGAGAGAGGGAGACAGAGAGAGAGAGGGACAGAGAGATAGGGGGGAACAGAGAGATAGGGGGACAGAGAGAGGTGGGACAGAGGGGGGGGGACAGAGAGAGAGGGGGACAGAGGGAGAGAGGGACAGAGAGATGGGGGGAACAGAGAGAGGGGGGAACAGAGAGAGAGGGAGACAGAGAGAGAGAGGGACAGAGAGATAGGGGGGAACAGAGAGATAGGGGGACAGAGAGAGGTGGGACAGAGGGGGGGGGACAGAGAGAGAGGGGGACAGAGGGAGAGAGGGACAGAGAGATAGGGGGGAACAGAGAGAGGGGGGAACAGAGAGAGAGGGGGACAGAGAGAGAGGGGATGAGTGAGATAGAGAGGGGGAGAGGGGGGATGAGAGAGGGGGCAGAGAGATAAGGGGACAGAGAAAGAGGGGGACAGAGAGAGAGGGGGACAGAGAGAGGGGAACAGAGAGACGGGGACAGAGAGAGAGGGGACAGAGAGAGAGGGGGGCAGAGAGAGAGGGGTCAGAGAGCGAGGGGGCAGAGAGAGGGCGAGAGAGAGAGGGGGGACAGAGAGAGGGGGAAGTAGAGGGCATGAGAGAGAGAGTGGGACAGAGGGAGGGGCACAGAGAGTGCGGGAGGTTGAGGGGTTCAGAGAGGGGGGACAGAGAGAGGGGCACAGAGAGTGGGGGAGGTAGAGAGGGACAGAGAGAGTGGGGACAGAGGTAGAGGGGCAGAGAGAGGGGGCAGAGAGACGGGGAAGAGAGAGAGGGGGAAGAGAGAGGGGTACAGGGAGTGGGGGTGATAGAGGGGGTCAGAGACTGGGGGGATGGAGGGGGGAACAGAGGGAAAGGGGACAGAGAATGTGGGGGACAGAGAGAGGGGGACAGAGAGGGTGGGGGACAGAGAGAGCGGGGGACAGAAAGAGAGGGACAGAGAGAGGGGCGCAGAGAGAGGCAGACAGAGTGGGGGTGAGATGGGGGGACAGAGAGAGGGGGGACAGAGAGAGAGTGGGACAGAAAGAGAGGGACAGAGAGAGGGGGGCAGAGAGATGATGACAGAGAGAGGATGACAGAGAGAGGGGGGGACAGAGAGAGAGGGGGACAGAGAGAGAGGGGGAGAGAGAGAGGGGGCGAGCGGCGGGGGAAGAGAGAGGGGGGCAGAGAGAGAAGGGGACAGAGAAAGAGGGGGACAGAGAGACGGGGACAGAGAGAGAGGGGACAGAGAGCGAGGGGGGCAGAGAGAGGGGGACAGAGAGAGGGGGGAACACAGACAGAGGGGGGCAGAGAAAGGAGGGGAACAGAGAGAGGGGGACAGAGAGAGAGGGGGGGCTGAGAGAGACGGGGGCAGAGAGAGAGGGGGCCAGAGAGAGAGGGGGCAGAGAGAGAGGGGGGACAGAGAGACGGAGGGGACAGAGAGACGGGGGGGTGGAAGGAGAGAGTGGGGACAGAGAATGGGGGGAAAGAGAGAGAGGGACACACAGAGAGGGGGTCAGAGAGAGGGAAGGATAGAGAGAGAGGGGGCAGAGAGAGGGGGGGACAAGGGGGGACAGAGAGAGGCGGGGGACAGAGAGAGGGAGGACAGAGAGAGAGGGGGACAGAGAGAGAGGGGGGACAGGGAGAGAGGGAGACAGAGAGAGAGGGGACAGAGAGAGGGGTGGACAGAGTGGGGAAGGCAGAGAGAGGGGGGGAAAGAGGGGGGACAGAGAGGGTGGCAGAGGGGGTCCACAGAGGGGTTACAGGGAGGGGGGACAGAGAGGGGGGGACAGAGAGAGGGGTACAGAGAGGGAAGTGGACAGAGAGAGGGCAGGACAGAGAGAGAGTGGTCAGAGAGAAGGCGACTGGTGGGGACAGTGAGAGAGAGGGTGGACAGAGAGAGGGGGGACAGAGAGAGGGGCGACAGAGAGAGAAGGGATAGAGAGAGAAGGGGACAGAGAGAGAGGGGATGAGTGAGAGAGAGAGGGGGAGAGGGGGGGATGAGAGATGGGGCAGGGAGAGAAGGGGACAGAGAAAGAGGGGGACAGAGAGAGAGGGGGACAGAGAGAGGGGAACAGAGAGACGGGGACAGAGAGAGAGGGGACAGAGAGAGAGGGGGGCAGAGAGAGGGCGAGAGAGAGAGGTGGGCAGAGAGAGAGGGACAGAGAGAGAAGGGGAAAGAGAGAGAGGGGGACAGAGAGGAAGGGGGACAGAGAGAGAGGGGATAGAAAGAGAGGGAGACAGAGAGAGGGGAACAGATGGAATGGGGGACAGAGAGAGATGGGGCAGAGAGATGGGGGCAGAGAGAGGGGGCAGAGAGAGAAGGGGCAAAGAGAGTGAGAGATAAAGAGGGGGCAGAGAGAGAGGGGGACAGAGAGAGAGAGAAAGAGAGAGAGGGGAACAGAGAGAGAGAGGGGTAAGAGAGAGAGGGGCCGAGAGAGAGGGGGGCAGAGACAGGGGGCAGTGAGAGAGGGGGCAGAGAGAGGGGTACAGAGAGAGAGAGGGGGCAGAGAGAGGGGGACAGAGATAGAGGGGCAGAGAGAGTGTGGAGCAGAGAGAGGGGCAGACAAGGGAGGGCAGAGAGAGGGGAGGCAGAGAGAGGGGAGCAGAGAGAGAGAGGACAGATGAGAGGGGTCAGTGAGAGAGGGGGACAGAGAGAGAGGGGGACAGAGAGAGAGGAACAGAGGGAGTGAGGGACAGAGAGAGAGAGGGGCAGAGCGAGGGGGGCAGAGAGAGAGGGGGAAAGAGAGCAGGGGACAGAGAGGGGGGACAGAGAGAGAAAGGGGACAGAGAGAGAGAGAGGGACGGGGGGTACAGAGAGAGGTGGGAGACAGAGAGACGGGGACAGTGAGAGGGGGGGCAGAGAGAGAGGGAAACAGAGAGAGAGGGAGACAGAGAGAGAGAGGGGGACAGAGAGGGGGGGGACAGAGAGAGGGGTGGACAGAGAGGGGGAGGCAGAGAGGTAAGGAGAGAGAGAGAAGTGGACAGAGAGAGGGCAGGACAGAGAGAGAGGGGACAGAGAGAGAGGGGTCAGAGAGAAGGCGACAGAGGGGAGGGACAGTGAGAGAGAGGGTGAGAGGGTGGACAGAGAGAGAGGGGACAGAGAGGGAGGTGACAGAGAGAGAAGGGGATAGAAAGAGAGGGGGACAGAGATATGGCGACAGAGAGAGGATGACAGAGAGAGAGGGGACAGAGAGAGAGGGGGTCAGAGAGTGGGGGGACAGAGAGAGAGGGGACAGAGAGAGGAGGAGAGAGAGAGGAGGACAGAGAGGGGGGACTGAGAGAGAGGGGATAGAGACAGAGGGCGTAGAGAGAGAGGGGACAGAGAGAGAGGGGGACTGAGAGAGAGGGGGACAGAGAGAGAGGGGGAAAGAGAGGGTTGGGGGAAGAGAGAGGGGGACAGTGAGGGGGGGACAGAGAGCGAGGGGCAGAGAGAGTGGGACAGAGAGAGGGGTCAAAGAGAGGGGGGTCAGAGAGAGAAGGGGACAGAGAGAGAAGGGGACAGAGGGAGGGGGGACAGAGAGATGGTGACAGAGAGGGCGTAGAGAGAGGGCGACAGAGTTAGAGAGGGGTGATAGAGAGGGGGAGAGAGAAAGGGAGAGAGAGAGGGTGACACAGAGAGGGAGACAGAGAGAGGGAGGCAGAGAGAGCGGGTGAGAGAGAGAGGCAGACAGAGAGAGGGGACAGCGAGTGGGGGAGATGGAGGGGATCAGAGAGAGGGGGACAGAGAGAGAGGGGACATATAGAGGCGGGACAGAGGGGGGGGACAGAGAGAGGAGGGCAGAGAGAGGGTGACAGAGAGAGAGGACAGAGAGTGGGGGAGATTGAGGTGGTGAGAGAGAGGGGGACAGAGAGAGAGGGACAGAGAGAGAGGGGGACAGAGAGAGAGGGACAGAGAGAGAGGGGGACAGAGAGAGGGGAGCAGAGAGGAGGGGACAGAGAGAGAGGGGAACAGAGAGAGAGGAGACAAAGAGAGAGGGGACAGAGAGAGCGGGTCAGAGAGAGGGCAACAGAGAGAGGGGGACAGGGAGTGGGGAGATACGGGGGACAGAGAGAGAGGGGTAGAGAGAGTTGGAGAGAGTGAGGGGACAGAGAGGGGGCGACAGAGAGAGGGCGACAGAGAAAGGGGGACAGAGAGTGAGGGGGAACAGAGAGAGAGAGGGGACAGAGAGACGGGGAGGTAGAGGGCGTCACAGAGAGGGGGACAGAAAATATCGGAGATAGAGGGGGTTAGAGAGAGGGGTGATAGAGGGCGACAGAGAGTGGGGGACAGAGAGAGGGGGTACAGAGTGGGGGTGAGAGAGGAGGTCAGAGAGTGGGGGGATGGATAGAGTTGGGGACAGAAAGAGAGGTGACAGAGTGAGTGGGGGATAGAGAGAGAGGGGGGCAGACAGTGGGGATAGAGGGAGGGGGACAGAGAGAGAGGGGGACAGAGAGAGGGGGACAGAGAGAGGGGGACAGAGAGGGGGCGCGTGGGGGACAGAGAGTGGGTCTGACAGAGGGGATCAGAGAGAGGAGGACAGAGAGAGGGGGACAGAGAGAGGCGGGTGGGATAGAGCGCGGGACAGAGAAGGGGGGGACAGAGAGAGGGGGACAGAGAGAGCATGACAGAGAGAGAGCGTGACAGAGAGAGAGGGGGGACAGAGGGAGGGGGGGACAGAGAGACAGTGACAGAGAGGGCGTAGAGAGACGGCGACAGAGTTAGAGGGACAGAGAAAGGGGGGTCAGAGAGAGGGGGAGAGAGGGGGGGGGAGATAGAGAGGGGGAGAGAGAGGGGGAGAGAGAGGGGGGACAGAGAGAGGGGGAGAGAGAGAGGGGGAGAGAGAGGGGGAGAGAGAGGGGGGACAGAGAGAGGGGGACAGAGGGAGGGGGACAGAGAAGGGGCAGAGAGAGGGTGACAGAGAGAGGGAGACAGAGAGAGGAAGGCAGAGAGAGGGGGTGAGAGAGGAGAGGCAGACAGAAAGAGGGGACAGCGAGTGGGGAGATGGAGGGGATCAGAGAGAGGGGGACAGAGAGAGAGGGGACATATAGAGGCAGGACAGAGAGGGTGACAGAAAGAGAGGACAGAGAGTGAGGGAGATAGAGGTGGTCAGAGAGAGAGGGGACAGAGAGAGAGGGGGTCAGAGAGAGAGGGGGACAGAGAGAGTGGGGGACAGAGAGAGGGGGGTCAGAAAGAGAGGGGGACAGAGAGAGGGGGACAGAGAGAGGGGGGATAGAGAGAGGGGATCAGAGAAAAAGGGGGACAGAGAGAGGGGGGTCAGAGAGAGGGGGGTCAGAAAGAGAGGGGACAGAGAGAAAGGGGGGCAGGGAGAGTGGGACAGAGTGAGAGGGTAAGGGAGAGTGGGGGACAGAGAGAGGTGGGCAGAGAGGGGGCAAAGAGAGGGGGGCAGAGAGAGGGAGGAACAGAGAGAGGCAGAAAGAGAGAGGCAGGTGGGAGGGAGGGGAGCAGAGAGAGAGGAGTAGAGAGAATTGGATAGAGTGAGGGGGACAGACAGAGGGGGACAGAGAGAGGGGGACAGAGAGAGAGGGGGGGACAGAGAGAGGGGGGACAGAGAGGGGGGGAACAGAGAGAGAGGGGGACAGAGAGAGGGGGGACAGAGAGAGGGGGGGACATAGAGGTGGGGGAACAGAGAGAGAGGGGGACAGAGAGAGGGGGGAACAGAGAGAGGGGGGACAGAGAGAGGGGGACAGAGAGAGGGGGGGACAGAGAGAGGGGGGGACAGAGAGAGGGGGGACAGAGAGAGGGGGGAACAGAGAGAGAGGTGGGACAGAGAGGGGGGGGACAGAGAGAGGGGGACAGAGAGAGGGGGGACAGAGAGAGGGGGAAGTAGAGGGGGTGAGAGAGAGGGGGACAGAAAGAGGGGGAGGTAGAGGGGGTCAGAGAGAGGGGGACAGAGGGAGGGGCACAGAGAGTGCGGGAGGTAGAGGGGATCAGAGAGGGGGACAGAGAGAGGGGCACAGAGAGTGGGGGAGGTAGAGAGGGACAGAGAGAGAGTGGAGAGAGCTAGAGGGGCAGAGAGAGGGGGCAGTGAGAGGGGGGACAGAGAGAGGGGGAAGTAGAGGGGGTGAGAGAGAGGGGGACAGAAAGAGGGGGAGGTAGAGGGGGTCAGAGAGAGGGGGACAGAGGGAGGGGCACAGAGAGTGCGGGAGGTAGAGGGGATCAGAGAGGGGGACAGAGAGAGGGGCACAGAGAGTGGGGGAGGTAGAGAGGGACAGAGAGAGAGTGGAGAGAGCTAGAGGGGCAGAGAGAGGGGGCAGTGAGAGGGGGAAGAGAGAGAGGGGCACAGGGAGTGGGGGAGATAGACGGGGTCAGAGAGGGGGACAGAAAAAGTGGGAGGTAGAGGGGGTCAGAGAGAGGGGGACAGAGAGATGGGCACAGAGAGAGGGGCGCAGAGAGTGGGGGAGATAGAGGGGGACAGAGAGAGAGGGGCAGAGAGATCGGGGCAGAGAGAGTGGGACAGAGTGAGTGGGTCAGAGAGAGAGAGGGGACAGGGGGCGGGCAGAGAGAGGGGGGACAAAGAGAGGGGGACAGAGAGAGGGGGACAGAGAGAGGGGTACAAAGAAAGGCGCACAGAGAAAGGGGGAGATAGAGGGGGTCAGAGAGAGGGGGACAGAAAAGGCGGAGGTAGAGGGGTCAGAGAGAGGGGGGATAGAGGGGGACAGAGAGTGGGGGACAGAGAATGGGGTTCAGAGAGAGGGGTACAGAGTGGGGGTGAGAGAGGGGTTCAGAGAGTGGGGGGATGGGGGGGACAGAGAGAGAGGGGACAGAGAAAGTGGGGGACAGAGAGAGGGGGACAGAGAGGGTGGGGGACTGAGAGAGGGGGGACAGAGAGAGGGGGACAGAAAGAGAGGGACAGAGAGAGGGGGACAGAGTGAGAGGGGGCAGAGAGAAAGGGGGGCAGGGAGAGTGGGACAGAGTGAGGTGGTAAGAGAGAGGGGGACAGAGAGAGGTGGGCAGAGAGGGGGGCATAGAGGGGGGGCAGAGAGAGGGGGGAACAGGCAGAGGAAAAAGAGAGAGGCAGGTGGGAGGGAGGGGAGCAGAGAGAGAGGGGCAGAGAGAGGAGGACAGACAGAGGGGGGACAGAGAGAGAGGGGAACAGAGAGAGAGGGGGGGGACAGAGAGAGGGGGACAGAGAGAGAGGGGGACAGAGAGAGAGGGGTGACAGAGAGGGGGGACAGAGAGAGGGGGCGACAGAGAGAGGGGGACAGAGAGAGGGGGGACAGAGAGAGAGGGGGACAGAGAGAGGGGGGAAAGAGAGGGGGCAGAGAGAGGGTGAAGTAGAGGGGGTGAGAGAGAGCGGGACAGAAAGAGGGGGAGGTAGAGGGGGTCAGGGAGAGGGGGACAGAGGGAGGGGCACAGAGAGTGCGGGAGGTAGAGGGGATCAGAGAGGGGGACAGAGAGAGGGGGGACAGAGCTAGAGGGGCAGAGAGAGGGGGAAGAGAGAGAGGGGCACAGGGAGTGGGGGAGATAGAGGGGGTCAGAGAGAGGGGGAAGAGAGAGAGGGGCATAGGGAGTGGGGGAGATAGAGGGGGTCAGAGAGTGGGGACAGAAAAAGTGGGAGGTAGAGGGGGTCAGAGAGAGGGGGACAGAGAGATGAGCACAGAGAGAGGGGCACAGAGAGTGGGGGAGATAGAGGGGGACAGAGAGAGAGGGGCAGAGATATCGGGGCAGAGAGAGTGGGACAGAGTGTGTGGCTCAGAGAGAGAGAGGGGACGGGGCGGGGCAGAGAGAGGGGGACAAAGAGAGGGGGGACAGAGAGAGGGGGACAGAGAGAGGGGCACAAGGAAAGGCGCACAGACAAAGGGGGCAGAGAGAGGGGCGCAGAGAGAAGGGGAGATAGAGGCGGTCAGAGAGAGGGGGACGGAAAAGGCGGTGGTCGAGGGGGTCAGAGAGAGGGGAGATAGAGGGGGACAGAGAGTGAGGGACAGAGAATGGGGGTCAGAGAAAGGGGTACAGAGTGGGGGTGAGAGAGGGGGTCAGAGAGTGGGGGGATGGGGGGGACAGAGAGAGAGGGGACAGAGAAAGTGGGGGACAGAGAGAGGGGGACAGAGAGGGTGGGTGACAGAGAGAGGGGGGACAGAGAGAGGGGGGACAGAGAGATAGGGGCAGAGGGAGGGAGGCAGAGAGAGTGGGGCAGAGAGAGGGGGACAGAGAGAGGGGGCAGAGAGTGGGGGAAAGAGAGGAGGGGTACAGAGTGGGGGTGAGAGAGGGGTCAGAGAGTGGGGGGATGGAGGGGGGGACAGAGAGAGAGGGGACAGAGAAAGTGGGGTACAGAGAGAGGGGGACAGAGAGAGGGGGACAGAGAGAGGGGGCAGAGAGTGGGGGAAAGAGAGGAGGGGTACAGAGTGGGGGTTAGAGAGGAGTTCAGAGAGTGAGGGGATGGAGAGAGTGGGGGCAGAGAGAGAGGGGACAGAGAGAGCGGGGGAAAGAGAGAGAGAGGGGCAGGGGGGGCAGAGAGAGGGGGACAGAGAGAGGAGGACAGAGAGAGGGCGAGATACAGGGGGACAGAGAGAGTGGATCAGAGAGAGGCGGGTGGGAGAGAGCGCGGGACAGAGAGAGAGAGGGGGGGACAGAGAGATGGGGACAGAGAGAGAGGCAGGTGGGAGAGTGCGTGGGACGGAGCGAGGGGGACAGAGAGAGAGGGGACAAAGGGGGGGACAGAGAGAGGGGCGACAGAGAGGGGGGATAGAGAGAGGGGGATAGATAGAGGGGGATAGAGATAGGGGGACAGAAAACGTCGGAGGTTGAGGGGGTCAGAGAGAGGGGAAGAAAGAGGGCGACAGAGTGAGAAGGACAGAGAGTGGGCAACAGAGAGTGGGGGACAGAGAGTGGGGGACAGAGAGAGGGGTATAAAGTGGAGGTGAGAGAGGGGGTCAGAGATTGGGGGGATGGAGAGTGTTGGGGACAGAGAGAGAGGTGACAGAGAGAGTGGGGGACAGAGAGAGAGGGGGACAGAGAGAGAGGGGGACAGAGAGAGAGAGGGGGACAGACAGGGGGGATAGAGGGAGGGGGACAGCGAGAGAGGGGGACAAAGAGAGGGGGCAGAGGGAGGGCGACAGAGAGAGGGGGACAGAGAGTGGGGGACAGAGAGAGGGGTATAAAGTGGAGGTGAGAGAGGGGGTCAGAGATTGGGGGGATGGAGAGTGTTGGGGACAGAGAGAGAGGTGACTGAGAGAGTGGGGGACAGAGAGAGAGGGGGACAGAGAGAGAGGGGGACAGAGAGAGAGAGGGGGACAGACAGGGGGGATAGAGGGAGGGGGACAGCGAGAGAGGGGGCAGAGAGAGGGGGCAGAGGGAGGGCGACAGAGAGAGGGGGACAGAGAGTGGGGGACAGAGAGAGAGGGACAGAGAGAGGGGGACAGAGAGTGGGGGACAGAGAGAGAGGTATAAAGTGGAGGTGAGAGAGGGGGTCAGAGATTGGGGGGATGGAGAGTGTTGGGGACAGAGAGAGAGGTGACAGAGAGAGTGGGGGACAGAGAGAGAGGGGGACAGAGAGAAAGGGGGACGGAGAGAGATAGGGGGACAGACAGGGGGGATAGAGGGAGGGGGACAGCGTGAGAGGGGGACAGAGAGAGGGGGCAGAGGGAGGGCGACAGAGAGAGGGGGACAGAGAGAGGGGGACAGAGAGAGGGGGACAGAGAGAGGCGGGTGGGGGACAGAGAGTGGGTCAGACAGAGGGGGTCAGAGAGAGGGGGACAGTGAGAGGGGGCAGAGGGAGGGCGACAGAGAGAGTGGGACAGAGAGAGGCGGACAGAGAGAGAGGCGTGTGCGAGAGAGAGGGGGTCAGAGAGAGGCGGGTGGGAGGGAGAGTGGGACAGAGATAGAGGGGGAGAGAGAGGGGGGGACAAAGAGGGGTGATACAGGGATGCGGGTGGGAGAGAGAGGGGGCAGAGAGAGGGGGACAGAGAGAGGGCGACAGATGGGGGGAGAAGAGAGCGGGGGTGAGAGAGAGGCGAGTGGGAGAGGGAGGGTCAGAGAGAGAGGGCGACGGAGAGAGTGGGACAGAGAGTGGGTCAGATAGAGGGGGTCAGAGAGAGGTGTACAGAGAGAGAGGGACAGAGAGAGAGGGACAGAGGGAGGGCGACAGAGAGAGGGGGACAGAGAGAGGGGGACAGAGAGAGGTGGGTGGGATAGAGCGCGGGACGGGGGGGGACAGAGAGAGTGGGACAGAGAGAGAGGCGTGTGCGAGAGACAGGGGGTCAGAGAGAGGCGGGTGTGAGGGAGAGCGTGACAGAGATAGAGGGGAAGAGAGAGAGGGAGACAAAGATGGGGATAGAGGGAGGCGGGTGGGAGAGAGAGGGGGCAGAGATAGGAGGACAGAGAGAGGGCGACAGACGGGGGGAGAAGAGAGCGGGGGTGCGAGAGAGGCGGGTGGGAGAGGGAGGGTCAGAGAGTGAGGGCGACAGAGAGAGTGGGACAGAGAGTGGGTCAGATAGAGAGGTCAGAGAGTGGTGGTCAGAGAGAGGGGGACAGAGAGAGCGGGACAGAGAGAGAGGGAGAGAGAGAGGCGGGTGGGGGACAGACAGTGGGTCAGACAGAGGGGGTCAGAGAGAGGGGGACAGAGAGAGGGGGACAGAGAGAGTGGGACAGAGAGATGGTTACAGAGTGGGGGTGAGAGAGGGGGTCAGAGAGTGGTGGGATGGAGAGAGTGGGGCACAGAGATAGAGGGGACAGAGAGGGTGGGGGGCAGAGAGGGAGGGGGCAGAGAGAGGGCGAAGAGAGGGGGGACAGAGAGCGGGGGAGAGTGAGGGGGACAGAGAGAGGGGGACAGAGAGACGGGGACAGAGAGAGGGGGACAGAGAGACGGGGACAGAGAGACGGGGACAGAGAGACGGGGAGATAGAGGGGGTCAGAGAGAGGGCGTCAGAGAGAGAGAGGGACAGAGAGAGAGGGGGACAAAGAGGGGGGATAGAGGGAGATGGGTGGGAGAGAGTGGGGGACAGAGAGTGGGTCAGACAGAGGAGGTCTGAGTGAGTGGGACAGGGAGAGGCCGTCAGAGAGAGTGGGACAGAGAGAGGGCGACAGAGAGAGGGCGAAAGAGAGAGGGGGACAGAGAGAGGAGTATAGAGAGTGGGTCAGACAGAGGGGGTCTGAGTGAGTGGGACAGAGAGAGGGCGTCAGAGAGAGTGGGACAGAGAGAGAGGGGACAGAAAGAGAGGTGGACAGAGAGAGAGGGGGTCAGAGAGACGGGGGACAGAGAGAGGGGGACAGAGAGAGGGGGACAGAGAGAGGGGGATAGAGAGAGGAGACAGAGAGAGGAGGGTAGAGAGAGAGGTGGGTGTGAGACGGAGGAGTCAGAGAGAGGCGGGTGGGAGGTAGAGAGGGACAGAGAGAGAGGTAAAAGAGAGAGAGTAGAACAAAGAGGGGGGACAGAGGGAGGCGGGTGGGAGAGAGAGGGGGCAGAGAGAGTGGGGACAGAGAGTGGGCGACAGAGAGAGTGGGTCAGATAGAGGGGGGACAGAGAGAGAGGGGGACAGAGAGAGAGGTGGACAGAGAGAGGGGGGACAGAGAGACGGGGGACAAAGAGAGGAGGGACAGAGAGATGGGGACAGAGAGATGGGGGACAGAGAGAGTGGGGGACAGACAGAGGGGGGACAGAGAGAGAGTGGGTCAGATAGAGGGGGGACAGAGAGAGAGTGGGTCAGATAAAGAGGGACAGAGAGAGGGGGGACAGAGAGACGGGGGACAGAGAGATGGGGGACAGAGAGAGAGGGGGACAGAGACAGGGGGACAGAGACAGGGGAACAGAGACAGAGGGGGACAGAGAAGGACAGAGAGAGGGGGTCAGAGAGAGAGCGACAGAGAGAGTGGGACAGAGAGTGGGTCAGATAGAGGGGGTCAGAGAGAGGTGGACAGAGAGAGAGGGGATAAATATAGAGGGGGCACAGAGAGGGCGACAGAGAAAGGGCGACAGAGAGAGAGGGGGTCAGAGAGAGGCAGTGTCAGAGAGGGGGACAGATAGGAGGGACAGAGAGAGGTGTTCAGAGAGAGAGAGGGGAACAGAGAGAGAGGGGACAGAGAGAGGGGGGACAGAGAGAGAGAGCGGACAGAGGGAGGGGACAGAGAGGGGGGACAGAGATTGGGGCCAGAGAGTGGGAGACAGAGAGAGGCGTACAGAGTGGGGGTGAGAGAGGGGGTCAGAGGGTGGTGGGATGTAGAGAGTGGGGGACAGAGAGGGGGGTACAGAGAGAGTGGGGAACAGAGAGAGGGGAACAGAGGGGGGGGGACAGAGAGAGAGAGGGGCAGAGAGCAGGGGCAGAGATAGGGGGACAGAGAGAGGGGGACAGAGAGAGTGCGAGATAGAGGGGGACAGAGAGAGGGGGTCAGAGAGAGGGGGACAGAGTGAAGGGACAGAGAGAGAGGGGGACAGAGTGAGGGGGTCAGAGAGAGGCGGGTGGGAGAGAGCGCGGGACAGAGCGAGAGGGGAACAGAGAGAGAGGGGGACAAAGAGGGGGGATAGAGGGAGACAGGTGGGAGAGAGAGGGGGACAGAGAGTGGGAGGATGGAGGGAGTTGGGGACAGAGAGAGAGGTGACAGAGAGAGTGGGGGACAGAGAGAGAGGGGGACAGAGAGAGAGGGGGACAGACAAAGGGGGACAGAGAAAGGGCAACAGAGATGGGTGATCGAGGGAGGGGGACAGAGAGAGACGGGGGCAAAGGGGGGGATAGAGGGAGACGGGTGGAAGAGAGAGCGGGGGACAAGGAGAGGGACAGAGAATGAGGCAGGTGGGAGAGAGAGGGGGTCAGAGAGAGGCGGGTGGGAGAGTGCGTAGGACAGAGCGAGAGGGGAACAGAGAGAGAGGGGGACAAAGAGGGGGGATAGAGGAAGACAGGTGGGAGAGAGAGGGGGACAGAGAGTGGGGGGGATGGAGGGAGTTGGGGACAGAGAGAGAGGTGACAGAGAGAGTGGGGGACAGAGAGAGAGGGGGACAGAGAGAGAGGGGGACAGACAAAGGGGGACAGAGAAAGGGCAACAGAGATGGGTGATCGAGGGAGGGGGACAGAGAGAGACGGGGGCAAAGGGGGGCATAGAGGGAGACGGGTGGGAGAGAGAGCGGGGGACAAAGAGTGGGTCAGACAGATGGGGTCAGAGAGAGGGGGACAGAGAGAGGGGGCAGAGGGAGGGCGACAGAGAGAGGGGGACAGAGAGGGGGGACAGAGGGAGGGCGACAGAGAGAGGGGGACAGAGAGAGAGGCAGGTGTGAGAGAGGGGGGTCAGAGAGAGGCGGGTGGGAGGGAGAGCGGGACAGAGAGACAGGGGGACAGAGAGAGAGGGGGATAAAGAGGGGGGATAGAGGGAGGCGGGCGGGAGAGAGGGGCAACAGAAAGAGTGGGACAGAATTTGGGACAGATAGAGTGGGTCAGAGAGAGGGGGACAGAGAGAGAGGGGGACAGAGAGAGAGGGGGACAGAGAGAGGTGGACAGAGAGAGGGGGACAGAGAGAGGCGGGTGGGAGAGAGCGCGGGACAGAGAGAGAGAGAGGGGGGGACAGAGAGAAAGGGACAGAGAGAGAGAGGCGGGTGGGAGAGAGGGGGCAGGGAGAGTAGGACAGGGAGAGGGCGACAGACGGGGGTGAGAGAGCGGGGGAAAGAGAGAGAGGGGACAGACACGGGGGACAGAGAGGGACGGGGCAGAGAGAGGGATGGGGCAGAGAGAGAGGGACAGAGAGAGGGTAACAGAGAGACGGGGACAGAGAGACGGGGACAGAGAGACAGGGGGACAGAGAGAGAGGGACAGAGAGACGGGGACAGAGAGACGGGGAGATAGAGGGGGTCAGAGAGAGGGCGTCAGAGAGAGAGGGGGACAGAGAGAGAGGGGGACAAAGAGGGAGGATAGAGGGAGACGGGTGGGAGAGAGAGGGGGACAGAGAGTGGGTCAGACAGAGGGGGTCTGAGTGAGTGGGACTGAGCGAGAGGTCGTCAGAGAGAGTGGGACAGAGAGAGGTGGGACAGAGAGAGAGGTGGACAGAGAGAGAGGGGGTCAGAGAGAGGGGGATAGAGAGAGGAGACAGAAAGAGGAGGGTAGAGAGAGAGGTGGGTGTGAGGCGGAGGAGTCAGAGAGAGGCGGGTGGGAGGGAGAGAGGGAAAAGAGAGAGAGTAGAACAAAGACGGGGGATAGAGGGAGGCGGGTGGGAGAGAGGGGGTCATAGAGAGGGTGACAGAGAGAAGGCGACAGAGAGAGTGGGTCAGATAGAGGGGGGACAGAGAGAGGGGGGACAGAGAGAGGGGGATAGAGAGAGGAGACAGAAAGAGGAGGGTAGATAGAGAGGTGGGTGTGAGGCGGAGGAGTCAGAGAGAGGCGGGTGGGAGGGAGAGAGGGAAAAGAGAGAGAGTAGAACAAAGACGGGGGATAGAGGGAGGCGTGTGGGAGAGAGGGGGTCATAGAGAGGGTGACAGAGAGAAGGCGACAGAGAGAGTGGGTCAGATAGAGGGGGGACAGAGAGAGGGGGGACAGAGAGAGGGGGGACAGATAGAGGGGAAGGTAGAGGGTGTCAGAGAGAGGGGGAGATAGAGGGGGACATAGAGGGGGAACAGAGATTGGGGCCAGAGAGTGGGGAACAGAGAGGGGTACAGAGTGGGGGTGAGAGAGGGGGTCAGAGGGTGGTGGGGGACAGAGAGGGGGGGACAGAGAGAGTGGGGAACAGAGAGAGGGGGACAGAGAGGGGAGACAGAGAGAGAGAGGGGCAGAGAGGGGGGCAGAGATAGGGGGACAGAGACAGGGGGACAGAGAGAGGGCGAGATAGAGGGGGACAGAGAGAGGGGGTCAGAGAGAGGCGGGTGGGAGAGAGAGGGGGTCAGAGAGAGGAGGGTGGGAGAGTGCGTGGGACACAGAGCGAGAGGGGAACAGAGAGAAAGGGGTCAAAGAGGGGGGATAGAGGGAGACAGGTGGGAGAGAGAGGGGACAGAGAGTGGGGGAAAGAGAGAGGGGCGACAGAGAGAGGGGCGACAGAGAGAGGGGGATAGAGACAGAGGGATAGAGAGAGGGGCGACAGAGAGAGGGGCGACAGAGAGAGGGGGATAGAGAGAGGGGCATAGAGAGAGGGGTATAGAGAGAGGGGATAGAGAGAGGGGGACAGAAAAATCGGAGGTAGAGGGGGTCAGAGAGAGGGGTATATAGAGGGCGACAGAGAGGTGGACAGAGAGAGAGGGACAGAGTGTGGGGGACAGAGACTGGAGGACAGAGAGAGGGGTAAGAGTGGGGGTGAGAGAGGGGGTCAGAGAGTGGGGGGATGGAGAGAGTTGGGGACAGAGAGAGAGGTGACAGAGAGAGTGGGGAACAGAGAGAGAGGGGGACAGAGAGAGAGGGGGACAGAGAAAGAGGGACAGAGAGAGGGCAATCGAGACCAGTGATAGAGGGAGGGGGACAGAGAGAGAGGGGGGCAAAGGGGAGAATAGAGGGATACTGGTGGGAGAGAGAGGGGGACAGAGAGAGGGCGACAGACAGAGGGGGGCAGAGACCTGGGAGAGAGAGAGGCGGGTGGGAGAGCGAGGGGGTCATAGAGGAGGGGACAGAGAGAGGGGGCAGAGAGAGGGCGACAGAGATAGGGCGACAGAGAGAGGGCGATAGAGAGAGTGGGTCAGATAGAGGGGGGAACAGAGAGAGAGGAGGACAGAGAGAGAGGGACAGAGAGAGAGGGGGTCAGAGAGAGGGGGTGTCAGAGAGGTGGACAGAGAGGGGGGGATAGAGAGAGAGGCGGGTGGTAGAGAGAGGGGGTCAGAGAGAGAGGCGGGTGGGAGAGTGCGTGGGACAGAGCGAGAGGGGAACAGAGAGAGAGGGGGACAAAGAGGGGGGATAGAGAGAGACGGGTTGGAGAGAGAGGGGGATAGAGAGTGGGTCAGACAGAGGTGGACAGAGAAAGGGGGACAAAGAGGGGGGAGAGAGAGGGGGATAGAGAGAGGGGGACAGAGAGAGGAAGACAGAGAGAAAGGGGGACAGAGAAAGAGGGACAGAGAGAGGGGAGAGAGAGAGGAGGACAGAGAGAGGCGGGACAGAGAGAGTGGGACAGAGAGAGATGGGGACAGAGAGAGATGTGGACAGAGAGAGAAGGACAGAGAGAGAGAGGAGGACAGAGAGAGAGGAGGACAGAGAGAGACTGGGAGAGGCACAGAGAGTGCGGGAGGTAGAGGGGGGTCAGAGAGAGGGGACAGAGAGGGGGCATCAGAGAGAGGCGGGTGGGAGAGAGCGCGGGACAGAGAGAGAGGGGGACAAAGCGGGGGGATAGAGGGAGATGGGTGGGAGAGAGAGGGGGTGAAAGAGTGGGTCAGACAGTGGGGGGTCAGAGAGAGGGCGACAGAGAGGGGGACAGAGAGTTGGGGAGAGACAGGGGGGAGAGAGGGAGGCGGGTGGGAGAGAGAGTGGGGCAGAGAGAGGGGACAGAGGGGGGGCAGAGAGCGGGGGGTGAGAGAGAAGCGGGTGGGAGAGAGGGGATCAGAGAGAGAGGGGGACAGAGTGAGAGGCGTACAGAGAGAGGGGGACAGAGAGAGGGGGGAACAGAGGGAGGGGGGACAGAGGGAGAGGGACAGAGGGAGGGGGTCAGAGAGAGAGCGGGAGGTCAGAGAGAGAGGGAGTCAGAGAGGGGGGGACAGAGAGAGAAGACACAGAGACAGGGGGGACAGAGAGAGGGGGACAGAGAGAGAGGGGGAAGAGAGAGGGCGACAGAGAGAGGGTGACAGAGAGAGGGCGACAGAGAGAGAGGGGGAAACAGAGAGACGGGGACAGAAAGAGGGAGAGGTAGAGGGGTTCAGAGAGAGTGGGACAGAGAGAGGGGCAGATAGAGGGGGGCAGAGAGGGGCGGCAGAGGGAGAGGCACAGAGAGTGCGGGAGGTAGAGGGGGTCAGAGAGAGGGGGACAGAGAGAGGGGCACAGAGAGTGGGGGAGATAGAGGGGGACAGAGAAAGAGGGGATAGAGAGAGAGAGGGGGCAGAGAGAGTGGGTCAGAGTGAGGGGTCAGAGAGAGAGGGGAAAGAGAGAGAGGGGAAAAAGAGAGAGGGGGAGATAGAGATGGTCAGAGAGAGGGGGCACAGAGAGGGGGGCAAAGAGAGGGGGTGGGACAGAGGGGGGGAAGAGAGGGGGGAACAGAGAGAGATGGGGCAGAGAAGGGGGGGACAGTGTGAGGGGGGCAGAGTGAGGGGACAGAGAGAGAGGGGGCAGAGAGAGAGTGAAAAGAGAGTGGGGGACAGAGAGAGCGGTACAGAGTGTGGGAAAGGGAGGGAGTCAGAGACAGGAGGACAGCGAGAGTGGGACAGAGAGAGGGGGGGGACAGAGAGAGAGGGGGACAGAGAGAGAGGCGGAGAGAGAGGGGGGACAGAGAGAGGAGCACAGAGTGTGGGGGAGATAGCGGGGCTCAGAGAGAGGAGAACATAGAGGGGGACAGAGAGTGGAGGACAGAGAGTGCGGGCCAGAGAGTGTCGGACAGAGAGAGAGGACAGAGAGAGGGGAAAGAGTGGGGGAGAGAGGGGGTCAGAGAGAGGGGGACAGAGAGAGACGGAGCAGAGAGAGGGGGCAGAGAGCGGGGGAGAGAGAGAGGGCGACAGAGAGATGGCGACAGAGAGAGGGGGACAGAGAGAGGGGAAGACAGAGGTGGTCAAAGGGAGTGGGGCAGAGAGAGGGGGTGGACAGAGAGTTGGGGGGACTGAGAGTGGGGGGGGCAGGGGGGTAGAGGGAAGGGGGCAGGGGGGACAGAGAGAGGTGGGGACAGAGAGAGGGGGCAGAGAGAGGGCGACAGAGAGAGTGTCACAGAGAGTGGGGGAGATAGAGGGGGTCAGAGAGAGGGGGACAGAGAGAGGGTGATATAGAGGGGGACTACGAGAGAAGGAGTCAGAGACAGAGGGGGACAGTGAGAGAGGGGGGCAGAGAAATGGCGACAGAGAGAGGGTGACAGAGAGAGTGGGGGACAGAGAGAGAGGGGGCAGAGAGAGGGCGACAGAGAGAGGGGGACAGAGAGAAAAGGGGGCAGAGAGAGAGGGGGACAGAGAGAGAGGGGCAGAGAGAGATGGGGCAGACAGAAGGGGACAGAGTGAGAAGGGCAGAGAGAGAGGGTCAGAGAGGGGGACAGAGAGACGGGGATATACAGGGGGACATATAAAGAGGGGACAGAGAGTGGGGGACAGAGAGAGGAGTACAGAGTGGGGGAGAGAGAGGGAATCAGAGAGATGGGGGCAGAGAGAGGGCGACAGAGAGATGGGGACAGAGAGTGGGGGGGCGGAGACTGGGGGGGGACGGAGAGAGGTGGGGACAGAGAGAGGGGGGAACAGAGAGAGAGGGGGACAGAGAGAGTTGGACAGAGAGAGATGGGGACAGAGAGAGATGTGGACAGAGAGAGGAGGACAGAGAGAGAGAGGAGGTCAGACAGAGAGGAGGACAGAGAGAGAGGAGGACAGAGAGAGGCAGGTGGAAGAGAGAGGGGGACAGAGAGAGGGCGACAGAGAAAGGGGAGATAGAGGGATCAGAGAGAGACGGAGACAGGCAGTGGGAGATGGAGAGAGTGTGGGACAGAGAGAGAGAGAGTGTGGGTCAGAGAGGGGGGCAGGGAGAGATGGAGCAGAGAGAGGGGTAGAGATAGAGGGGACAGAGAGAGGGGGACAGAGTGAGAGGGGGACAGAGCGAGGGGGGGGAAGAGAGAGGCCGGTGGAATGGAGAGGAGGGCAGAGAGGGCGACAGAGAGAAGAGCACAGAGAGTGGGGGGAGATAGCGGGGCTCAGAGAGAGGGGGACAGAGAGAGGGGGAAAGAGAGAGGGAGGGACAGAAAGAGGGGTGGACAGAAAGAGGGGGGGACAGAGAGAGGGGGACAGAGAGAGTGGGGGACAGAGAGGGGGGGGACAGAGAGAGAGGGACAGAGAGAGAGGCGGGTGGGAGAGAGGGGGTCAGAGAGAGGCTGGTGGGAGAGAGAGGGGGACAGAGAGAGGGGGACAGAGAAAGGGGAGATAGAGGTTGACAAAGGGAGGGGTAGATAGAGGGGTTCAGAGCGAAGGGTGCAGAGATAGTAGTACAGCAAGTGGGGAAGATAGAGGGGGACAGAGTGTGGGACAAAAAGAGGGAGTGGTAGAGGGGGTCAGAGAGAGGGGAAGATAGAGGGGACAGAGAGAGAAGGGGAGAGAGAGGGGGGACAGAGATAGAAGGGGTACAGAGAGAGGGGGACAGAGAGAGGGCGACAGAGAGAGTGGCACAGAGAGTGGAGGAGATAGAGGGGGTCAGAGAGAGGGGGACAGAGAGAGGGTGATATAGAGGGGGACAGCAAGAGAGGGGGTCAGAGACAGAGGGGACAGAGAGAGGGGTGCTGAGAAATGGCGACACAGAGAGGGTGACAGAGAGGGGACAGAGAGAGAGGGGACAGAGAGAGAGGGGGGCAGAGAGAGAGGGGGACAGAGAGAGAGGGGGCAGAGGGGGGCAACAGAGTGGGGGACATAGAGCGGGGGAGATAGAGGGGCACAGAGAGAGACAGGGGGACGGGGGGGATAGTGAGGGGGGACAGAGAGAGGTTGGTGGAAGGGAGAGGGAGGCAGTGAGAGAGGGTGACAGAGAGAGGGGCACAGAGAGTGGGGGACAAAGAGTGGGGAGATGGAGAGAGTGGGGGACAGAGAGAGAGAAGGGGTCAGAGAGGGGGGCAGAGAGAGACGGAGCAGAGAGAGGGCGACAGAGAGGAGGGCAGAAAGCGGGGTAGAGATAGAGGGGACAGAGAGGGGGGGACAGAGAGAGGGGGGACAGAGAGATGGCGACAGAGAGAGGGGGGACAGAGAGAGGGGGACAGAGAGAGGGGAAGACAGAGGTGGTCAAAGGGAGTGGGGCAGAGAGAGGGGGTGGACAGAGAGTTGGGGGGAATGAGAGTGGGGGGGCAGGGGGGTAGAGGGAAGGGGGTAGGGGGGACAGAGAGAGGTGGGGACAGAGAGAGGGCGACAGAGAGAGTGTCACAGAGAGTGGGGGAGATAGAGGGGGTCAGAGAGAGGGGAACAGAGAGTGGGTGATATAGAGGGGGACAACGAGAGAAGGAGTCAGAGACAGAGGGGGACAGTGAGAGAGGGGGGCAGAGAAATGGCGACAGAGAGAGGGTGACAGAGAGAGTGGGGGACAGAGAGAGAGGGGGCAGAGAGAGGGCGACAGAGAGAAGGGGACAGAGAGAAAAGGGGGCAGAGAGAGAGGGGGACAGAGAGAGAGGGGCAGAGAGAGATGGGGCAGACAGAAGGGGACAGAGTGAGAAGGGCAGAGAGAGAGGGTCAGAGAGGGGGACAGAGAGACGGGGATACAGAGGGGGACATATAAAGAGGGGACAGAGAGTGGGGGACAGAGAGAGGAGTACAGAGTGGGGGAGAGAGAGGGAATCAGAGAGATGGGGGCAGAGAGAGGGCGACAGAGAGAGGGGGACAGAGATTGGGGGGCGGAGACTGGGGGGGACGGAGAGAGGTGGGGACAGAGAGAGGGGGGAACAGAGAGAGAGGGGGACAGAGAGAGTGGGACAGAGAGAGATGGGGACAGAGAGATGGGGACAGAGAGAGATGTGGACAGAGAGAGGAGGACAGAGAGAGAGAGGAGGTCAGAGAGAGAGGAGGACAGAGAGAGAGGAGGACAGAGAGAGGCAGGTGGAAGAGAGAGGGGGACAGAGAGAGGGGGACAGAGAAAGGGGAGATAGAGGGGTCAGAGAGAGGCGGAGACAGACAGTGGGGAGATGGAGAGAGTGTGGGACAGAGAGAGAGAGAGGGGGTCAGAGAGGGGGGCAGGGAGAGATGGAGCAGAGAGAGGGGTAGAGATAGAGGGGACAGAGAGAGGGGGACAGAGTGAGAGGGGGACAGAGCGAGGGGGGGGAAGAGAGAGGCCGGTGGAAGGGAGAGGAGGGCAGAGAGGGCGACAGAGAGAAGAGCACAGAGAGTGGGGGGAGATAGCGGGGCTCAGAGAGAGGGGGACAGAGAGAGGGGGAAAGAGAGAGGGAGGGACAGAAAGAGGGGTGGACAGATAGAGGGGGGGACAGAGAGAGGGGGGACAGAGAGAGTGGGGGACAGACATGGGGGGACAGAGAGAGAGAGACAGAGAGAGAGGCGGGTGGGAGAGAGGGGATCAGAGAGAGGCTGGTGGGAGAGAGAGGGGGACAGAGAGAGGGGGACAGAGAAAGGGGAGATAGAGGTTGACAATGGGAGGGGTAGATAGAGGGGTTCAGAGCGAAGGGTGCAGAGATAGTAGTACAGCAAGTGGGGAAGATAGAGGGGGACAGAGAGTGGGACAAAAAGAGGGAGTGGTAGAGGGGGTCAGAGAGAGGGGAAGATAGAGGGGACAGAGAGAGAAGGGGAGAGAGAGGGGGGGACAGAGATAGAAGGGGTACAGAGAGAGGGGGACAGAGAGAGGGCGACAGAGAGAGTGGCACAGAGAGTGGAGGAGATAGAGGGGGTCAGAGAGAGTTGGACAGAGAGAGGGCGATATAGAGGGGGACAGCAAGAATGGGGGTCAGAGACAGAGGAGACAGTGAGAGAGGGGGGCTGAGAAATGGCGACACAGAGAGGGTGACAGAGAGGGGACAGAGAGAGAGGGGACAGAGAGAGAGGGGGGCAGAGAGAGGGGGACAGAGAGAGAGGTGCCGGGGGGGGCAACAGAGTGGGGGACGAGAGCGGGGGAGATAGAGGGGGACAGAGAGAGACAGGGGAACGGGGGGATAGTGAGGGTGACAGAGAGAGATTGGTGGAAGGGAGAGGGAGGCAGTGAGAGAGGTCGACAGAGAGAGGGGCACAGAGATGGATAGAGTGGGGGACAGAGAGAGAGAAGGGGTCAGAGAGGGGGGCAGAGAGAGACGGAGCAGAGAGAGGGCGACAGAGAGGAGGGCAGAAAGCGGGGTAGAGATAGAGGGGACAGACAGAGGTGGACAGAGAGAGGGGGTCAGAGAGAGGGGACAGAGAGAGGGTGGACAGAGAGAGGGGACAGAGAGAGGGTGGACAGAGAGAGGCCGACAGAGGGAGGGGGACAGAGAGAGGTGGGGACAGAGAGAGGGGGTGACAGAGGGAGGGGGACAGAGAAAGGGGGACAGAGAGAGATGCGGTGGGTGAGAGAAGGGGTCTGAGAGAGGCGGGTGGGAGAGAGAGGGCGACAGAGATAGGGGGAACAGAGAGAGCCGGACAGACAGACAGACAGACGGGGACAGAGAGAAGGGGACAGAGAGGGGGGCACGGAGAGGGGGGCACGGAGAGGGGGGCACGGAGAGGGGGGCACGGAGAGGGGGACAGAGAGTGGGACAGAGAGAGGGGTACTGAGAGTCGGGGAGATAGAGGGGGACAAAAAGACGGGGGAAAAGAGGGGGAGGTAGAGATGGTCAGAGGGAGGGGGACAGATAGTGGGGTACTGAGAGTGGGGGAGATAGAGGGGGACAAAAAGAGGGGGAGGTAGAGGGGGTCAGAGGGAGGGGGAGATTGAGGGGGACAGAGAGAGAGGGGGGACAGACGGGGGACAGAGGGGCTGACAGAGGGGGGAAACGGGGGGAGAGAGAGAGGGGGGTACAGAGAGAGGCGGATGGAAGGGAGAGGGGGCAGAGAGAGCGGGACAGAGAGTGGGGGACAAAGAGTGGGGAGATGGAGAGAGTGAGGGACAGAGAGAGAGAGAGGGGGTCAGACAGGGGTGCAGAGAGAGACGGCGCAGAGACAGGGCGACAGAGAGGGGGGCAGAGAGCGGGGTAGAGATAGAGGTGACACAGAGAGAGGGACAGAGAGAGGCCGACAGAGAGAGTGGACAGAGAGAGGGGGGGTCAGAGACATAGTGGACAGGGGGGGGGTGGGGACAGAGAGAGAGGGACAAAGAGAGATGTGGTGGGAGAGAGAGGGGATCTGAGAGAGGCGGGTGGGAGAGAGAGGGGGACAGAGATAGGGGGAACAGAGAGGCCGCACTGAGAGAGAGGGGGACAGAGAGAGAGGGGGACAAAGAGGGGGGATAGCGAGGCGGGTGGGAGAGAGAGGGGGACAGGGAGAGGGGCACAGAGAGAGGGGGAGATAGATGTGGACAAAGGGAGGGGGACAGAGAGAAGCACAGAGAGTGAGAGAGATAGAGGGGGTCAGAGCGAATGGTACAGAGAGAGTGGTACAGAGAGCGGGGGAGATAGAGGGGGACAGAGATGGGGGTACAGAGACGGGGGGACAGAGGGGGGGACAGGGGGGGGACATAGAGAGGGGGGACAGATAGAGGGGTGACAGAGAGAGGGGGGACAGAGAGAGGCGGGTGGAAGGGAGGGGGGGCAGAGAGAGGGTGACAGAGAGAGGGGCACAGAGAGGGTGGATATAGGGGGGTCAGAGAAAGGGGAACCGAGAGAGGGGCACAGAGAGAGGGGGACAAAGAGTGGGGGACAAAGAGTGGGGAGATGGAGAGAGTGGGGGACAGAGAGAGTGAGGGGGTCAGAGAGGGGGATACTGAGAGTGGGGAGATAGACGGGGACAAAAAGAGGGGGACCAAAAGAGGGGCAGGTAGAGGGGGTCAGAGGGAGGGGTAGAGAGAGGGGGGTACAGAGAGGGGGGGAGATAGAGGGGGACAAAAAGAGGGGGAGGTAGAGGGGGTCAGAGAGAGGTGGACAGATAGAGAGGCACAGAGAGTGGGGGGGGATAGAAGGGGACAGAGAGAGAGGGTACGGAGATAGAGAAGGGGGACAGAGAGAGCGAGAGAGAGAGGCCGTTGGGAGAGAGAGGGTGTCCGAGCGAGGCTGGTGGGAGAGAGAGGGGGACAGAGATAGGGGGAACATAGAGAGGGGGAGATAGATGTGGTCAAAGGGAGGGGGACAGAGAGTGGGGCACAGAGAGTGAGAGAGATAGAGGGGGTCAGAGCGAATGGTACAGAGAGAGTGGTGCAGAGAGTGGGGGAGATAGAGAGGGACAGAGAGGGGGACAAAAAGAGGGGGAGGTAGAGGGGGTCAGAGAGAGGGGGAACAGAGAGAGGGGCAAAGCGAGTGGGGGAGATAGAGGGGACAGAGAGGGGGGTACAGAGAGGGGGGGCAGAGGATGGGGGACAGAGAGGGGGGAGACAGAGAGGCGGGGACAGAGAGGGGGTTACAGAGAGGGGGGACGGGGGACAGAAAGAGGGGGGACAGATAAAGGGGGGACAGAGAGAGGGGGTCAGAGAGAGGCGGTTGGAAGGGAGAGGGGGCAGAGAGAGAACGACAGAGAGAGTGGCACAGAGATTGGGTGGAAAAGAGTGGGGAGATGGAGAGAGTGGGTGACCGAGAGAGAGAGGGGTCAGAGACGGGGACAGAGAGAGGGGGACAGAGAGAGAGGGGAACAGAGAGAGAGGCGACAGAGAGAGGGGGACAGAGAGAGAGGGGGACAAAGGGGGGGATAGCGAGGCGGGTGGAAGATAGAGGGCGACAGAGAGAGGGGGACAGAGAGAGAGGGGGTCAGAGAGAGAGAGGCGACAGAGAGAGTGGGACAGAGAGAGAGGGGGACAAAGAGGGGGGATAGCGAGGCGGGTAGGAGAGAGAGGGGGACAGAGAGTGGGATACAGAGAGAGGGGCTCAGAGAGGGGAACAGAGAGGGGGGTACTAAGAGTGGGGGAGATAGAGGGGGACAAAAAGAGGTGGAGGTAGAGGGGGTCAGAGGGAGGGGGACAGAGAGTGGGGTACTGAGAGTGGAAGAGATAGAGGGGGACAAAAAGAGGGGAGATAGAGGGAGTCAGAGGGAGGGGTAGAGAGAGGGGGTATAGAGAGTTGGGGAGATAGAGGGGGACAGAGAGAGTGGGGCAGAGAGAGGGGGGGGAGAGAGAGAGAGGGGACAGAGAGAGAGGGGGACAGAGAGAGGGGGGGCAGAGAGAGAGGGGGACAGAGAGAGGGGGACAGAGAGAGAGGGGGACACAGAGAGAGGGGGGACAGAGAGAGAGAGATGGGGCAGAGTGTAGAGGAGATAGAGGGAGTCAGAGAGAGGGGGGTCAGAGAGAGGAGGAACAGAGGGGGTGCCAGTGAGAGGGGGACAGCGAGAGGGGGACAAGGGGAGGGGGCGCAGTGAGGGGGTACAGAGAGAGGCGGGTGGGAGAGAGTGTGGGGGCAGAGAGAGGGGGACAGAGAGGGGGGCGACAGAGAGAGGGGCGTGGGAGAGAGGGGGCGACTGAGAGAGACGGGCGACAGAGGGGGAGACAGGAGGGGGGTTGGAGGGGCCGTGTTAGACAGAGAGGGGTACAGAGTGGGGTACAAAGGGGGGACAGGGAAGGGGAGACAGAGAAGGGGGGCAGAGAAGGGGGGACAGAGAGGGGGGGAAAAGAGGGGGGGACAGAGGGGGCAGAGAGGGGGATACAGAGAGGGGGGTTCAGAGAGGGGGGGTACAGACAGGGGGGACAGAGAGAGAGAGAGCGGGACAGAGAGAGCGCGGGACAGAGAGAGAGGGGGGCAGAGAGAGACATGGGGGCAGACGGAGGGGGACAGAGTGAGAGGGGCAGAGAGAGAGGGGGGACAGAGAGAGGTGGGGACAGAGAGAGAGAGGGTAGGACAGAGAGAGAGAGAGCGGGACAGAGAGAGCGGGACAGAGAGAGAGGGGCACAGAGAGAGGGGGCAGAGAGAGAGGGGAATGGGCAGAGGGGACAGACAGAGAGAGAGGGGGGGCCAGAGTAAGGGGGCAGAGAGAGAGAGGGGACAGAGAGGGGGAGGGACAGAGAGAGGGGGGGACAGAGAGAGGGGGGACAGAGAGAGAGGGGCACAGAGAGAGAGAGGAGGACAAGGAGAGAGGGGGGGAGAGAGAGAGGGGAAACGGGGAGGGACAGGGGGGGGACAGAGGGTTGGGAGGGTGGGGGTACAGAGAAGGGGGGACAGAGAAGCGGGGGACCGAGAAGGGGGGGACAGAGAGAGAGAGCGTGACAGAGAGTGCGTGGGACAGAGAGAGAGAGGGGCAGAGAGAGAGGGGAAAGAGAGGGGGGAAGAGAGAGGTGGGGGGACAGAGAGAGGGAGTGACAGAGAGAGAGGTGGACAGAGAGAGGGGGGCCAGAGAGCGCGGGACAGAGAGAGGGGACAGAGAGAGGGGGGGACAGAGAGAGAGGGGAACAGAGAGAGGGGGGGACAGAGAGAGAGGGGCAGATAGAGATGGGGCAGAGAGAGAGGGGAAAGAGAGGAGGGAAGAGAGAGGTGGGGGGACAGAGAGAGGGAATGACAGAGAGAGAGGGGACAGAGAGAGGGGGGTACAGAGAGAGCGGGGCAGAGAGAGGGGACAGAGAGAGGGGGGACAGAGAGAGGAGGGACAGAGAGAGGGAGTGACAGAGAGAGAGGGGGACAGAGAGAGGGGAGGACAGAGAGAGAGGGGGACGGAGAGAGGGAGTGACAGAGAGAGGGGGACAGAGAGAGGGGGGGACAGAGAGCGCGGGACAGAGAGAGAGGGCAGAGAGAGGGACAGAGAGTGTGACAGAGTGGGGGCTACTGAGAGTGGAAGAGATAGAGGGGGACAAAAAGAGGGGAGATAGAGGGGGTCAGAGGGAGGGGAAGAGAGAGGGGGGTAAATAGAGTGGGGGAGATAGAGGGGGGACAGAGGGAGGGGTAGAGAGAGGGGGTTACAGAGAGTGGGGGAGATAGAGGGGGACAGAGAGAAAGGGGCAGAGAGAGGGGGACAGAGAGAGAGAGGGGACAGAGAGAGGGGGGACAGAGAGAGAGGGGGCAGAGAGACGGGGACAGAGAGAGGGGGGCAGAGAGATAGGGGGACAGAGAGGGGGGTACAGAGAGGGGGGACAGAGAGGGGGCGACAGAGAGAGGGAGACTGAGATAGGGGGGACAGAGAGAGAGGTGGGACAGAGAGAGGGGGGATGGGGGGAACAGGAGGGGTGTCGGGGGAACAGAGGAGGGGACAGAGAAGGGGGGACAGAGAAGGGGAGGCAGAGAATGAGGGCAGAGGGGGGGTACATGGGGAGGTACAGAGAGGGGGGCAAAGGGAGAGGGGGGACAGAGAGAGTGGGGCACAGAGAGAGAGAGCGCGGGACAGAGAGAGAGCGGGACAGAGAGAGAGAGGGGCAGAGAGAGATGGGGCAGACGGAGGGGGACAGAGTGAGAGGGGCAGAGAGAGAGAGATGGGGGGACAGAGAGAGAGAGAGGGGGACAGAGAGACACGGGACAGAGAGAGAGAGGGGCAAGAGAGAGAGGGGGGGACAGAGAGAGGGGGTTCAGAGAGAGGGGGGACAAATAGGGGGTGAACAGAGAGGGGTGGGTACAGAGAGAGGGGGTGAAAAAGAGAGGTGGGTACGGGGGGGACAGAGAGAGGGGCAGAGGGAGGGGGCAGAGAGAGATGGGGCAGACAGAGGGGGACAGAGTGATGGGTATTGAGAGAGGGGGGCAGAGAGAGAAAAAGAGACTGGGGAACAGAGAGAGGGCTACAGAGTGGGGAAAAGAGAGGGAGTCAGAGAGAGTGTGACAGATAGAGGAGGACAGAGAGAGAGGGGGACCGAGACAGAGGGGGACAGAGAGAGAGGGGAACAGAGACAGAGGGGGACAGAGAGAGAGGGGGACAGAGAGAGGGGGGACAGAGAGAGAGGGGGGACAGACAGAGGAGGGGACAGAGAGAGGGGAGACAGAGAGGGGGGGGACAAAGAGGGGGTGAACAGAGAGAGGTGGGTACAGAGAGAGGGGGTGAAAGAGAGAAGTGGGTACAGAGGTGGGGGGGACAGAGAGAGAGTGGGGCAGATAGAGCGGGGCAGAGAGAGATGGGCAGAGAGAGATGTGGGGCAGACAGAGGGGGACAGAGTGATGGGTATTGAGAGAGGGGGGCAGAGAGAGAAAAAGAGACTGGGGGAACAGAGAGAGGGCTACAGAGTGGGGAAAAGAGAGGGAGCCAGAGAGAGTGTGACAGATAGAGGAGGACAGAGAGAGAGGGGGACCGAGACAGAGGGGGACAGAGAGAGAGGGGAACAGAGACAGAGGGGGACAGAGAGAGAGGGGGACAGGGAGAGGGGGGGACAGAGAGAGAGGGGGGACAGAGAGAGGAGGGGACAGAGAGAGGGGAGACAGGGGGGGGGGGGGAACTAAGAGGGGGTGAACAGAGAGAGGTGGGTACAGAGAGAGGGGGTGAAAGAGAGAAGTGGGTACAGAGGTGGGGGGGACAGAGAGAGAGTGGGGCAGATAGAGCGGGGCAGAGAGAGATGGGCAGAGAGAGATGTGGGGCAGACAGAGGAGGACAGAGTGATGGGTATTGAGAGAGAGGGGGCAGAGTGAGAAAAAGAGACTGGGGGAACAGAGAGAGGGCTACAGAGTGGGGAAAAGAGAGGGAGTCAGAGAGAGGGTGACAGATAGAGGAGGACAGATAGAGAGGGGGACAGAGACAGAGGGGGACAGAGAGAGAGGGGAACAGAGACAGAGGGGGACAGAGAGAGAGGGGGACAGAGAGAGGGGGGACAGAGAGAGAAGGGGGGACAGAGAGAGGAGAGGACAGAGAGAGGGGGACAGAGAGAGGGGGGACAAAGAGGGGGTGAACAGAGAGAGGTGGGTACAGAGACAGGGGGTGAAAGAGAGAAGTGGGTACAGAGGTGGGGGGGAGAGAGAGAGAGAGAGAGTGGGGCAGATAGAGCGGGGCAGAGAGAGAGGGGCGGAGAGAGATGGGGGCATACAGAGGGGGACAGAGTGATGGGTATTGAGAGAGGGGGGGCAGAGAGAGAAAAAGAGACTGGGGGAACAGAGAGAGGGCTACAGAGTGGGGAAAAGAGAGGGCGTCAGAGAGAGGGTGACAAATAGAGGAGGACAGATAGAGAGGGGGACAGAGACAGAGGGGGACAGAGAGAGAGGTGAACAGAGACAGAGGGGACAGAGAGAGAGGGGGACAGAGAGAGGGGGGGGACAGAGAGAGAGGGGGGGACAGAGAGAGGAGTGGACAGAGAGAGGGGGGACAGAGAGAGTGGGGGACAAAGAGGGGGTGAACAGAGAGAGGTGGGTACAGAGACAGGGGTGAAAGAGAGAGGTGGGTACAGAGGTGTGGGGGACAGAGAGAGAGTGGGGCAGAGAGAGCGGGGCAGAGAGAGAGGGGCAGAGAGAGATGTGGGCAGACAGAGGGGGACAGAGTGATGGGTACTGAGAGAGAGGGGGCAGAGAGAGAAAAAGAGACTGGGGGAACAGAGAGAGGGCTACAGAGTGGGGAAAAGAGAGGGAGTCAGAGAGAGGGTGACAGACAGAGGAGGACAGAGAGAGAGGGGGACAGAGACAGAGGGGGACAGAGAGAGAGAGGGGAACAGAGACAGAGGGGGACAGAGTGAGAGGGGGACAGAGAGAGGGGGGACAGAGAGAGAGGGGGTTACAGAGAGAGGAGGGGACAGAGAGTGAGGGGACAGAGAGAGGGGGACAGAGAGGGGGGGGACAAAGAGGGGGTGAACAGAGAGAGGTAGGTACAGAGACAGGGGGTGAATGAGAGAGGTGGGTACAGAAGGGTGGGGGACAGAGAGAGAGAGTGGGGCAGAGAGAGCGGGGCGGAGAGAGATGGGGGCATACAGAGGGGGACAGAGTGATGGGTATTGAGAGAGGGGGGGCAGAGAGAGAAAAAGAGACTGGGGGAACAGAGAGAGGGCTACAGAGTGGGGAAAAATTAGGGAGTCAGAGAGAGGGTGACAGATTGAGGAGGACAGATAGAGAGGGGGACAGAGACAGAGGGGGACAGAGAGAGAGGGGAACAGAGACAGAGGGGGACAGAGAGAGAGGGGGAGAGATAGAGAGGCGGGTGGAAGGGAGGGGGGCAGAGAGTGGGGGAGATAGCAGGGCTCAGAGAGAGGGGGACAGAGAGAGGGGGATATAGAGGGGGACATGGAGTGGGGGACAGAGAGAGGGGTACAGATTGGGGGAGAGAGAGGGGGTCAGAGAGAGGGGCAGAGAGAGACGGAGCAGAGACAGGGCGACAGAGAGGGGTTTCAGAGAGCGGGGGAGAGATAGAGGGGACAGAGAGAGGGTGACAGAGAGCGCGGGTAGAGATAGGGGGCATAGAGAGGGGGGGACAGAGAGAGGAGAACAGAGAGAGAGAGAGGCGGGTGGTTGAGAGAGGGGGTCCGAAGAGAGGGGGATCAGATAGAGCCGGACTGAGAGAGAGGGGGACAGAGAGAGGCAGACAGAGAGGTGGTCAAAGGGAGGCGAACAGCGAGAGCGGCACAGAGACTGAGAGAGATAGAGGGGGTCAGAGCGAATGGTACAGAGAGAGTGGTACAGAGAGTGGGGGAGATAGAGGGGGAAAGAGAGAGGGGGAGGTAGAGTGGGTCAGAGAGAGGAGGACAGAGAGAATGGCACAGAGAGTGGGAGAGATAGAGGGGGACAGAAAGAGGGGGGTCAGAGGTGGGGACGGGGGGGACAGAGGGAGGGGACAGAGAGGGGGGACAGAGAGGGGGGGACAGAGAGACGGGGGAACATAGATAGGGGGGTCAGAGAGAGGGCGGGACAGAGAGATGGTGGGAACAGAGAGTGGGGTGGGACAGAGAGCCGGTGGACAGAGAGAGAGCGATAGAGAGTGGGCAACAGAGCGTGGAGGAGATAGAGGGGGTCAGAGAGAGGGGGACAGAGAGAGGGTGATATAGAGGGGGACAGCAAGAGAGGGTGACAGAGGAGAGGGGGACAGAGAGAGGGGGACAGAGAGTGTGGGACAGAGAGAGGTGGACAGAGAGAGGTGCACAGAGAGAGGGGCACAGAGAGTGGGGCACAGAGAGAGGGACAGAGAGGGGGTTACTGAGTGGGGGCGATAGAGGGGGACAGAAAGAGGGGTAGGTAGAGGGGGTCAGAGAGAAGTGGACAGATACAGGGGCACAGAGAGTGGGAGAGATAGGGGGTCAGAGAGAGAGGGGACAGAGAGAGAGGGGGGGACAGAGAGAGAGGGGGTCAGAGAGAGAGGGGACAGAGAGAGAGGGACAGAGAGAGAGGCGGTGGGAGAGAGAGGGGGACAGAGAGAGGGAGACAGAGAGAGGGGTAGATAGAGGTGGTCAAAGGGAGGGGGACAGAGAGAGCGGCACAGAGAGTGGGAGAGATAGAGGGGGACAGAGAGGGAGGACAAAAAGAGGGGGAGGTAGAGGGGGTCAGAGAGAGGGAGACAGAGAGTGTGGCACAGAGAGTGGGGGAGATAGAGGGGGACAGAGAGAAACAGGGGAGGCAGAGGGGGGGAAAGAGAGGGGGGACGGAGAGAGGTGGGTGGAAGGGAGAGGGAGGCAGTGAGAGAGGGCGACAGAGAGAGGGGCACAGAGAGTGGGGGACAAAGAGTGGGGAGATGGAAAGAGTGGGGGACAGAGAGAGAGAAGGGGTCAGAAAGGGGTGCAGAGAGAGACGGAGCAGAGAGAGGGCGACAGAGAGGAGGGCAGAGAGCGAGGTAGAGATAGAGGGGACAGAGAGGGGGGACAGAGAGAGGGGGGACAGATAGAGGGGACAGAGAGAGGGTGGACAGAGATAGGTCGACAGAGGGAGGGGGACAGAGAGAGGGGGGACAGAGAAAGGGGGTGACAGAGGGAGGGGGACAGAGAAAGGGGGACAGAGAGAGATGCGGTGGGTGAGAGACGGGGTCTGAGAGAGGCGGGTGGGAGAGAGAGGGCGACAGAGATAGGGGGAACAGAGAGAGCCAACTGAGAGAGAGGGGGACAGACAGACGGGGACAGAGAGAAGGGGACAGAGAGGGGGGCACGGAGAGGGGGGCACGGAGAGTGGGGCACGGAGAGGGGTTCAGAGAGTGGGACAGAGAGGGGGGTACTGAGAGTCGGGGAGATAGAGGGGGAAAAAAAGACGGGGGAAAAGAGGGGGAGGTAGAGATGGCCAGAGGGAGGGGGACAGATAGTGGGGTACTGAGAGTGGGGGAGATAGAGGGGGACAAAAAGAGGGGGAGGTAGAGGGGGTCAGAGGGAGGGGGAGATTGAGGGGGACAGAGAGAGAGGGGGGACAGAGGGGGGACAGAGGTGGGGACAGAGGGGGGGACACGGGGGGGAGAGAGAGGGGGGGACAGAGAGAGGCGGGTGGAAGTGAGGGGGGGCAGAGAGAAGGGGACAGAGAGTGGGGGACAAAGAGTGGGGAGATGGAGAGAGTGAGGGACAGAGAGAGAGAGGGGGTCAGACAGGGGGGCAGAGAGAGACGGAGCAGAGACAGGGCGACAGAGAGGGGGGCAGAGTGCGGGGTAGAGATAGAGGGGACAGAGAGAGGGGGACAGAGAGAGGCCGACAGAGAGAGTGGATAGAGAGAGGGGGGGACATTGACAGAGTGGACAGAGAGAGGGAGGGACAGAGAGAGAGGAACAGAGAGAGCTGTGGTGGGAGAGAGAGGGGGTCTGAGAGAGGCGGGTGGGAGAGAGAGGGGGACAGAGAGAGGGGGACAGAGAGAGCGGGACAGAGAGAGGGGGAGACAGATGTGATCAAAGGGAGGGGGTGAGAGAGAGGTGCACAGAGAGTGAGAGAGATAGAGGGGGTGAGAGCGAATGGTACAGAGAGAGTGGTACAGAGAGCGGGGGAGATAGGGGGGGACAGAGAGGGGGGTACAGAGAGGGGGGACAGAGAGGGGGGACAGAGGGTGGGACAGAAAGAGGGGGGATAGATAGAGGGGGTCAGAGAGAGGGGGGACAGAGAGAGGCGGGTGGAAGGGAGAGGGGGCAGAGAGAGGGTGACAGAGAGGGGGCACAGAGAGGGGGGAGATGGGGGGTCAGAGACAGGGGGACCGAGAGAGGGGCACAGAGAGAGCGGGAAAAGAGTGGGGAGATGGAGAGAGTGGGGGACAGTGAGAGTGAGGGGGTCAGAGAGGGGGATACTGAGAGTGGGGAGATAGACGGGGACAAAAAGAGGGGGACAAAAAGAGGGGCAAGTAGAGGGGGTCAGAGGGAGGGGTAGAGAGAGGGGGGTACAGAGAGTGGGGGAGATAGAGGGGGACAAAAAGAGGGGGAGGTAGAGGGGGTCAGAGAGAGTTGGACAGATAGAGGGGCAGGGGGACATAGAGAGAGAGAGAGAGAGGCCGTTGGGAGAAAGAGGGTGTCCGAGAGAGGCTGGTGGGAGAGAGAGGGGGACAGAGATAGGGGGAAGAGAGAGAGAGGGGGAGATAGATGTGGTCAAAGGGAGGGGGACAGAGAGAGTGGCACAGAGTGTGAGAGAGATAGAGGGGGTCAGAGCGAATGGTACAGAGAGAGTGGTGCAGAGAGTGGGGGAGATAGACGGGGACAGGGAGGGGGATAGATAGAGGGGGAGGTAGAGGGGATCAGAGAGAGGGGGACAGCGAGAGGGGCAAAGCAAGTGGGGGAGATAGAGGGGGACAGAGAGGGGGGTACAGAGAGGGGGGCAGAGGATGGGGGACAGAGAGGGGGGAGACAGAGAGGCGGGGACAGAGAGGGGGGACAGAGAGGGGGGAAAGAGAAGGGGAACGGGGGTGTCAGAGAGAGGCTGTTTGAAGGGAGAGGGGGCAGAGAGAGGGCGACAGAGAGAGGGGCACAGAGATTGGGGGGAAAAGAGTGGGGAGATGGAGAGAGTGGGGGACCGAGAGAGAGAGGGGGTCAGAGAGGGGGGAAGAGAGAGACGGACCAGAAAGAGGGCGACAGAGAGGGGGGCAGAGAGCGGGGTAGAGATAGAGGGGACAGAGAGAGAGGGACAGAGAGAGGCCGACAGAGAGAGTGGACAGAGAGGGGGGGGACAGAGACAGAGTGGACAGAGAGAGGGGGGGTCAGAGAGAGAGGCGACAGAGAGGGGGGGACAGAGAGAGAGGGGGACAAAGAGGGGGGATAGCGAGGCGGGTGGGAGAGAGAGGGGGACAGAGAGTGGGGGGACAGAGAGAGGGGGACAGAGAGAGGGGGACAGAGAGAGTGGGACAGAGAGAGGGGGTCAGAGAGAGGGGGGACAGAAAGAGAGGCGACAGGGAGAGGGGGACAGAGAGAGAGGGGGACAAAGATGGGGGATAGCGAGGCGGGTGGGAGAGAGAGGGGGACAGAGAGCGGGATACAGAGAGAGGCGCTCAGAGAGAGGGGCACAGAGAGAGAGGCACAGAGAGAGGGGCACGGAGAGAGGGACAAAAAGAGGGGGAGGTAGAGGGGGTCAGAGGGAGGGAGACAGAGAGTGGGGTACTGAGAGTGGAAGAGATAGAGGGGGACAAAAAGAGGGGAGATAAAGGGGGTCAGAGGGAGGGGTAGAGAGAGGGGGTACAGAGAGAGTGGGGCAGAGAGAGGGGGGACAGAGAGAGATAGAGGGGACAGAGCGAGAGGGGGAGGCAGAGAGAGAGAGGGGGACACAGAGAGGGGGATAGAGAGAGAGGGGGACTTAGAGAGAGGGGGGACAGGGAGAGGGGGCACAGAGAGAGCGGGGACAGAGAGAGACGGGACAGAGTGTAGAGGAGATAGAGGGAGTCAGAGAGAGGGGTGTCAGAGAGAGGAGGAACAGAGGGGGTGCCAGTGAGAGGGGGGCAGCGAGAGGGGGACATGGGGGGCGCAGTGAGTGGGTACAGAGAGAGGCGGGTGGGAGAGAGAATGGGGGCAGAGAGAGGGGTCAGAGAGAGAGAGAGGGGGGCGACAGAGAGAGGGAGACAGAGATAGGGAGGACAGAGAGAGAGGTGGGACAGAGAGAGGGGTGACGGGGGGGACAGGAGGGGTGTCGGGGGGACAGAGGAGGGGGACAGAGAAGGGGGGACAGAGAAGGGGGGACAGAGAAGGGGGCAGAGAGGGGGGTGCATAGAGGGGGGTACAGAGAGGGGGACAAAGAGAGAGGGGGGACAGAGAGAGTGGGGCACAGAGAGAGAGAGAGCTGGGCAGAGAGAGAGCGGGACAGAGAGAGAGGGGGGCAGAGAGAGACATAGGAGCAGACGGAGGGGGACAGAGTGAGAGGGGCAGAGAGAGAGGGGGGGCCGAGAGAGAGGAAAGAGGAGAGGGGACAGACAGAGAGAGAGGGGGTGGACAGATTGAGGGGGCAGAGAGAGAGGGGGACAGATAGAGAGGGGGACAGAGAGAGAAGGAGATAGAGAGAGAGCGGAGGACAGAGAGAGGGGGGGAGAGAGAGAAGGGAGACAGAGAGGGGGGGACAGAGGGGGGAACAGAGGGCGGGGAGACAGAGATGGTGGGACAGAGAAGCGGGGGACAGAGAAGGGGGGACAGAGAAGGGGGGACAGAGAGGGGGGTACAGGGGTGCAGAGAGAGGGGGCACAGAGAGAGAGGGGAAAGAGGAGAGGGGACAGACAGAGAGAGAGGGGGTGGACAGAGCGAGGGGGCAGAGAGAGAGGGGGACAGAGAGAGAGGGGGACAGAGAGAGAAGGAGATATAGAGAGAGGGGGGACAGAGAGGGGAGGGACAGAGAGAGGGTGGTCAGAGAGAGGGGGGACAGAGAGAGAGGGGCACAGAGAGAGAGGAGGACAGAGAGAGAGGGGGGAGAGAGAGGGGGAGACAGAGAGGGGGGACAGAGGGTGGAACAGAGGGTGGGGGGACAGAGAAGGGGGGACAGAGAAGCGGGGCACAGAGAAGGGGGGACAGAGAAGGGGGGACAGAGAGGGGGGGTACAGGGGGTCAGAGAGAGGGGGGACAGAGAGAGAGGTGGGACAGAGAGAGAGAACGGGACAGAGAGAGCGTGGGACAGAGAGAGAGGGGGGCAGAGAGAGAGGGGAAAGAGGAGAGGGGACAGACAAAGAGAGAGAGGGGGTGGATAGAGTGAGGGGGCAGAGAGAGAGGGGGACAGAGAGAGAGGGGGACAGAGAGAGAAGGAGATAGAGAGAGAGAGGGTACAGAGAGGGGGAGGGACAGAGAAAGGGGGGTCAGAGAGAGGGGGGTCAGAGAGAGAGGGGACAGAGAGAGAGGGGCACAGAGAGAGAGAGATGAGGACAGAGAGAGAGGGGGAAGACAGAGAGGGGAGACAGAGTGGGGGGGACAGAGGGGGGAACAGAGGGTGGGGGGACAGAGAAGGGGGGACAGAGAAGCCGGAGACAGAGAAGGGGGAGACAGAGAAGGGGGTACAGAGAGGGAGGTACAGGGGGGCAGAGAGAGCGGGACAGAGAGAGAGGTGGGACAGAGAGAGAGAGAGCGGGACAGAAAGAGCGTGGGACAGAGAGAGAGAGAGAGAGAGACAGAGAGACATGGGGCAGATGGAGAGGGACAGAGTGAGAGGGTCAGAGAGAGACGGGGCAGAGAGAGAGGGGAAAGAGACGGGGGAAGAGAGAGGTGGGGGGACAGAGAGAGGGAGTGACAGAGAGAGAGAGGGGGACAGAGAGAGGGGGGGTCAGAGAGAGCGGGACAGAGAGAAGGGGACAGAGAGAGGGGTAGAGAGAGGGAGGTACAGAGAGTGGGGGAGATAGAGGGGGACAGAGAGAAAGGGGCAGAGAGAGGGGGGACAGAGAGAGGGGGCAGAGAGAGAGGGGGACAGAGAGAGAGAGGGGGGCAGAGAGAGAGGGGGACAGAGAGAGGGGGACAGAGAGAGGGGGACAGAGAGAGAGGTGGGCAGAGAGACGGGGGACAGAGAGAGTGGGGCAGAGAGAGAGGGGGACAGAGAGAGGGGGACAGAGAGAGAGAGGGGGACAGAGAGAGAGGGGGTACAGAGAGTGGGGGGACAGAGAGAGGGGGGACAGAGAGACACGGGACAGAGCGTAGAGGAGATAGAGGGAGTCAGAGAGAGGGGGGTCAGAGAGAGGAGGAACAGAGGTGGGGGGCAGTGAGAGGGAGGCAGCGAGAGGGGGACACGGGGGGGGCGCAGTGAGGGGGTACATAGCGAAGCGCGTGGGAGAGAGAGTGGGGGCAGAGAGAGGGGGACAGAGAGAGAGAAGGGGGCGACAGAGAGAGGGGCGTGGGATAGAGGGGGGCGACAGAGAGAGACGGGCGACAGAGGGGGAGACAGGAGGGGATATGAGGGGGCAGGGGTAGACAGAGAGGGGGCAAGAGTGGGGCACAAAGGGGGGACAGAGAAGGGGAGACAGAGAGGGGTGGACAGAGGGGGGGGAACAGAGGGGGCAGAGAGGGGTAACAGAGAGGGGTGTTCAGAGAGGGGGGTACAGAGAGGGGGGACAGAGAGGGGGCGACAGAGATAGGGGGACAGAGAGAGAGGTGGGACAGAGAGAGGGGGGACCAGGGGGACAGGAGGGGTGTCGGGGGGACAGAGGAGGGGGACAGAGAAGGGGGGACAGAGAAGGGGGGTACATAGGGGGGTACAGAGAGGGGGACAAAGAGAGAGGGGGACAGAGAGAGTGTGGCACAGAGAGAGAGAGAGGGGTAGAGAGAGATGGGGGCAGATGGAGCGGGACACAGTGAGTGGGGCAAAGAGAGAGAGGGGGGAACAGAGAGAGAGAGCGGGACAGAGAGAGCGGGACAGAGAGAGAGAGGGGCAGAGAGAGGGGGGTCAGAGAGAGGGGGCACAGAGAGAGGGAGGAGGGCAGAGAGAGAGAGGGTCAGAGAGAGAAGGGGACAGAGAGAGAAGGAGATAGAGAGAGAGAGGGGACAGAGAGGGGGAGGGACAGAGAGAGGGGAGACAGAGGGGGGGACGGGGGGACAGAGGGTGGGGGGACAGAGAAGGGGGGACAGAAAAGCGGGGGACAGAGAAGGGGGGACAGAGAAGGGGGAAACAGAGAGGGGGGAACAGGGGGGCAGAGAGAGGGGGGACAGAGAGAGAGGTGGGACAGGGAGAGAGAGAGAGAGAGCGGGACAGAGAGAGAGTTGGACAGAGAGAGAGAGAGGGGCAGAGAGAGATGGGGGCAGACGGAGGGGGACAGAGTGAGAGGGGCAGAGAGAGACGGGGCAGAGAGACAGGGGAAAGAGAGTGGGGAAGAGAGAGGTGGGGGGATAGAGAGAGGGAGTGACAGAGAGAGGGGGGACAGACAGAGGGTGACAGAGAGAGGGGAAAGAGGAGAGGGGACAGGCAGAGAGAGAGAGGGGGGATAGAGTGAGCGGGCAGAGAGAGAGAGGGTCAGAGAGAGAGGGGGACAGAGAGAGAAGGATATATAGAGAGAGAGGAGGACAGAGAGAGTGAGGGGGAGAGAGAGAGGGTGACAGAGAGGGGGGACAGAGAGGGGGTGACAGAGAGGGGGGACAGACAGGGTGATATAGAGGGGGACAGTGAGAGAGGGGCAGAGAGATGGCGACAGAGAGAGAGGGTGACAGATAGAGAGGGGGACAGAGAGGGGAGGACAGAGAGGGTGATATAGAGGGGGACAGTGAGAGAGGGGGCAGAGAGATGGCGACAGAGAGAGAGGGTGACAGATAGAGAGGGGGACAGAGGGGGGGGACAGAGAGAGGGGGGACAGAGAGAGAGGGGACAGAGAGGGGAGGACAGAGAGGGTGATATAGAGGGGGACAGTGAGAGGGGGGCAGAGAAATGGCGACAGAGAGAGAGGGTGACAGATAGAGAGGGGACAAGAGAGGGGGAGACTGAGAGAGAGGGGGGCAGAAAGAGGCGTCAGAGAGAGAGAGGAGAACAGAGAGAGAGGAGGACAGAGGGGGGCAGAGAGAGGGTGACAGAGAGGGGGGGACAGAGAGAGAGGGGGACAGAGAGGGGGGGACAGAGAGAGAGGGGGACAGAGAGGGGGAGACAGAGAGGGGGTCAGAAAGAGGCGTCAGAGAGAGGGGGATAGAGAGAGAGGAGGACAGAGAGAGAGAGGGGGCAGAGAGAGGACGACAGAGAGGGGGGACACAGAGAGAAGGAGCAGAGAGGGATGGGGACAGAGAGAAGCGGCAGTGAGAGAGGGAGTCAGAGAGAGGTGTACAGAGATTGGGCGACAGAAAGTGGAGGGTCAGAGAGAGAGAGGGGGACGGGGGGGCAGAGAGGGGGGAGCAGAGGGGGGGGAAGGGGGGTCAGTGAGAGAGGGGGGCAGAGAGAGAGAGGGGGCAGAGAGAGGGAGGGCAGAGAGAGGGGGTGGCAGAGAGGGGGGGCAGAGAGAGGGGGCAGAGAAAGAGGGGAGAGAGAGGGGGGACAGAGAGAGGGGGACAGAGATAGAGGGGTACAAAGTGTGGGGGAGATAGAGGGGGACAGAGAGAGAAGAGAAGGGGACAGAGAGAGAGGAGAAAGAGAGAGGCGGGTGGAAGGGAACAGGGGTCAGAGACGGGGACAGAGAGCGGGGGACAGAGAGAGGGGGGACAGAGAGAGAGGGGGTGGAAGGGAGAGGGGGCAGAGAGAGGGCGACAGAGAGAGGGGCACAGAGAGTGGGGGAGATAGAGGTGGTCAGAGAGAGGGCGATGTAGAGGGGGACAGAGTGAGGGGGACAGAGAGGGGGGACAGAGAGAGGGGGACAGAGAGAGAGGGGGACAGAGAGAGAAGGACAGACGGGGGCAGAGAGGGGGGGACAGAGAGAGGGGTGACAGAGAGGGGGGGTCAGAGAGAGGGGCATGGACTGAGTGGGGGACAGAGGGGGGAGCAGGGATGGACAGAGAGGGAGTGGACAGAGAGAGGTGGGATAGAGAGGGAGGACAGAAAGTGATGGGGCCAGAGAGCATAGGGACAGATAAAAAGATAGGGAACAGAGAGAGTGTGGACAGAGAGATGGGGAAACAGGGAGAGGCGACAGAGAGGGGGCAGAGAGAGCGCGACAGAGAGCGCGGCACAGAGAGAGGGAGGGATAGAAAGACGCGGGTGGGAGAGAGAGGGGGGACAGAGAGAGAGGGGACAGAGAGAGAGGGAGACAGAGAGAGAGGGGGGGACAGAGAGAGGAGGGGACAGGGAGAGGGGGGACAGAGAGATGGGGTCAAAGGGAGTAGGGACAGAGAGAGGGGTACAAAGTGGGGGAAAGAGAGAGGGTCAGAGAGAGGGGGACAGAGAGAAGGGGACGAGAGAAGGGGGATGGAGAGAGTGGGGAACAGAGGGTGGGCGGGGGGGAAGGAGAGGGAGAGGACAGAGAGAGGAGGGACAGAGGGGGGACTTTAAGAGATGGGGACAGAGAGAGGACGGGGACAGAGAGACGGGGACGGGGGGGACAGAGGGAGTGGTGACAGAGAGGGGGCAGATAGAGGGCAACAGAGATAGTGGTACAGAGAGAAGGGGACAGAGAATGGGGGGAAGGAGAGAGTGGGGGACAGAGTGTGCGGGACAGAAAGAGGGGTACAGAATGGAGGAGATAGAGGGGGTCAGATGGAGGGGGGACAGAGAGTAGGGGACAGAGAGAGGGGTACAGAGAGGGGGTCAGAAAGAGGGGGAACAGTGAGAGCAGGACAGAGAGAGAGAGGGGACAAAGAGGGGGGATAGAGAGAGGCAGGGGGACAGAGAGAGGGGGACAGAGAGAGGGCGACGGGGGGACAGAGAGGGAGGAAAAGAGAGGGGGAGACAGAGAGGGGGGACAGAGAGAGGGGGGAACAGAGAGAGGGGGGCCGGGGGAGGGGGGACAGAGATAGGGGGGAGAGAGACGGGGGGGACAGAGAGTAGGGTACAGATAGAGGGGGGCAGAGAGAGAGGGGACAGAGAGAGGGGGGCAGAGAGAGAGGGGGACCGAGTGAGAGGGGTACAGGGAGAGGGGGACAGAGAGAGGGGGACAGAGAGAGAGAGGGGGCACAGAGAGAGGGGCACAGAGAGAGAGGGGAACATAGAGAGGGGGCACAGAGAAAGAGGGGGCAGAGAGAGGGGGTGCAGAGAGTGATGGGGCAGAGAGTGAAGGGGGCAGAGAGAGAGAGAGGGTGACAGAGAGAGGGGAGCAGAGAGCGGGGGTACAGAGACAGACGGGGACAGAGAGAGGGGGACAGAGAGAGGGGTCAGAGGGAGGGGGGGACAGAGAGGGGGGCAGATAGAGGGTGACAGAGAGGGGGTACAGAGTGGGGAAGAGAGAAGGGGTCAGAGAGAGGGGGTCAGAGAATGGGGGGATGCAGAGAGTGGGGGACAGAGGGGAACGGGGGGACGGGAGGGAGAGGACAGAGAGATGAGGCACAGAGAGTGCGGACAGAAAGAGAGGAGGAACAGAAGAGAGGCGGGACAGAGGGGGGACAGAGGGGAGGGGCAGAGTAGGAAGGGACAAAGAGGGGGGCACAGAGAGACGGGTACAGAGAGGGGTACAGAGAGGGGGTGACAGAGAGGGGGGACAGAGAGAGAGGAGGACAGAGAGAGGGGAGGACAGGGAGGGGGGGCGACAGAGAAGGGGGCGACAGAGAGAGGGGGCGACAGAGAGACGGGGGGACAGAGAGAGGGGAGGACAGAGAGAGGGGGAGGACAGAGAGATGGGGAGGACAGGGGGGACAGACAGGGGGGAAAGAGAGAGGGGGGACAGAGAGAGGGGGGGCAGAGAGGGGAGGAGACAGAGTTAGGGGGCGGAGAGGGGGGACAGAGAGAGGGGGGCACAGAGAGAGGGGGAGGACAGAGAGAGGGGGAGGACAGAGGGGGGACAGAGAGGGGGGACAGAGAGAGGGGGGACAGACAGAGGGGTATAGAGAGAGAGGGGGACAGAGAGAGGAGGGGACAGAGAGGGGGACAGAGAGAGGGGGAGGACCGAGAGAGGGGAGGACAGAGAGTGGGGGGACAGAGAGGGGGGGACAGAGAGAGGGGGGACGGAGGGGGCGACAGAGAGAGGGGGGTACAGACAGAGGGGGAGGACAGAGAGAGAGGGGGAGGACAGGGGGGACAGAGAGTGGGGGACAGAGAGAGGGGGGACAGAGAGGGGTGACAGAGAGAGGGGGAGGACAGAGAGGGGGGGACAAAGAGAGGGGGGACAGAGAGAGGGGGGACAGAGGGGGTGAGAGAGAGTGGGGGGGACAGAGAGAGATGGGGGACAGAGAGGGGGTACAGAGAGGGGGGCAGAGAGAGGGGGACAGAGAGAGGGGTAGACAGAGAGAGAGGAAGCAGAGAGAGAGAGGGGGGCAGAGAGAGCGGGGGGCAGAGCGAGAGGGGGAGCAGAGAGAGAGAGGGGACAGAGAGAGAGGAAGCAGAGAGAGAGGGGGCACCCCCCCAACCCCGGTCTCTCCACCTGGCTTTACTCCTCCCTGTCCCCCTCCCCCCCTCCCCGCCGTGTCTGTCTCCCTCCCACAATTCCGTCTCTACCCAATTTTCCATCCTCCCACCTCTCACATCCCACCCACAGCGCCCACACGCAGCCTCACCATCACAAACCCCCCAGACTCTGGGGCAGAGGGAGAGGGAAGAACCAGGGAGACAGAGTGTGTCAGAGAGAGAGGGAGGGAAGGAGAGAGATTCAGTCAAAGAGAAACGATGGGAGGTGGGGAGAGAGAGAGAGAGATACCGAGGGAGGGGGATCGAGAGTGAGAGAAGGTGGAGAGAGAGTGAAGGAGCAGGGAGAGAGAGAGGGGCAAGAGACAGAGAGTGTGAGAGTGAGAGAGAGAGAGAGAGAGAGACAGGGGAGGAGATAATGAGAGGGGCGAGAGTTAGGGGCGAGAGAGTGAGGGTGAGACAGGGGGGAAGAGAGGGGGAGAGAGTGTGGGCAGAGAGAGAGATTGGGGGGAGAGAAAGTTCGGGGAGAGAAAGAGGGGAAGGAGAGAGAGGGGAGAGAGCGCAGACAGAGAGGGAAGAGAGAGCGAGAGAGAGAGAGAGTGGGAGAGAGAGGAGGGGAGAGGAGGGAAGAGAGAGGCACGAAGAGAGAGGAGGGGAGAGAGGGGGGGAGAGAGGAGGGGTAGCGAGAGGAGGAAAGAGAGTGGAGGGGAGAGAGGAGGGGGAGAGGAGGGCGTGAGACAGGTGAGAGGGGGAGGGGGTAGAGAGAAGAGGGGAGAGAGCGTGGGAGAGAGAGGGTGGGAGAGACAGGGGAGGCTGAGCGGGTGGAGGGGAGGGAGAGTAAGAGGGGAAGGAGAGTGAGGGGGAGGGAGAGAGACGGGAGGGCCAGAGAGGGGAGGGAGAGAGAGAGGGGGCAGGGAAAGAGAGGGGAGAGCCAGTGAGGGGTGGGCGAGTGAGAGGGGAGGGCTAAAGAGGGGAGGGAGAGAGAGTGGGGAGGGCGAGAGAGAGGGGAGGGCGAGAGAGAGGGGAGGGCGAAAGAGGGGAGGGCGAAAGAGAGGGGAGCGAGAGAGGGGAGAGAGCGGGAGGGGGGAAAGAGATGGGTGAGACAGAGGGGGTGAGGGAGTGGGGGTGAGAGAGAGGGGGGGGTGTGAGAGAGAGTGGGTGTGAGAGAGTGAGATGGGATGGAGAGAGAGGGGGTGTGAGAGACAGAGGGAGATGGAGAGGGAGAGAGAGGGGGGCAGAGAGGGGGAGAGAGAGAGGGGGTGGGGGGTAAGAAGAGGTTGAGAGAGAAGGGGTCATTGAGAGAGAAAGTGGAGGGTAGGAGGGAGAGTAGCGTGAGTAGGAGAGGGTGTGAGAGAGAGAGTGGGTGAGAGAGAAGGGTGAGCGAGAGGGGGAGGGGTTAGAGAGAGCGAGGGGTAAGACAGAACGAGTGTGAAAGAGGGAGGGGGTGAGGTGGTGAGGGAGGTGCGAGGGGGTGAGTGAGAGAGGGGTGAGAGAGAGGGGAGGGCGCGAGAGAGGGGAGGGCGAGAGAGGGGAGAAGCGGGAGTGGGGAGAGATGGGTGAGACAGAGGGGGTGAGGGAGTGGGGGTGAGAGAGAGGGGGTGTGTGAGAGAGCGTGGGTGTGAGAGAGTGAGATGGGATGGAGAGAGAGGGGGTGTGAGAGACAGAGGGAGATGGAGAGGGAGAGAGAGGGGGGCAGAGAGGGGGAGAGAGAGGGGGTGGGGGTAAGAAGGGTTTGAGTGAGAAGGGGTCATTGAGAGAGAAAGTGGAGGGTAGGAGAGAGAGTGGCGTGAGGAGGAGAGGGTGTGAGAGAGAGAGTGGGTGAGAGAGAAGGGTGAGCGAGAGGGGGAGGGGTTAGAGAGAGCGAGGGGTAAGACAGAACGAGTGTGAGAGAGGGAGGGGGTGAGGTGGTGAGGGGGGTGCGAGGGGGTGAGAGAGAGAGGGGTGAGAGACAATGGGTGATTGAGAGAGAGAAAGTGGGGAGGGAGTAAGAGAGAGAGTGGAGTGAGAAGGAGAGGGTGTGATTGAGAGTGTGTGAGAGAGAGGGGGTGAAAGAGAGGGGTGGGGGCGAGGGGTTAGAGAGAGAGCGTGGGTAAGAGCGAAAGGGTGTGAGAGGGCATGAGAGAGAGGGGTGAGAGAGGTTGGTGGGAGAGAGAGGGGGTTTGAGAAAGAGAGAGGGCGTGAGCGATTGAGGGCGTGAGAGAGTGAGGGGATGAGAGAGTGAGGGGGTTTGAGAGAGGGGGTGGTGACAGAGAGAGTGTGGTGAGAGAGAGGTGGGTGAGAGAGAGGAAGTGAGAGAGGGGGGGTGAGAGAGTGAGGGTGTGAGAGAGTGAGGGGATGAAAGAATGAGGGGGTTTGAGAGAGGGGGTGGTGAGAGAGAGGGAATGAGAGAGAGGCAGTGTGGCAGAGAGGGGTGAGAGAGGGGGTTGAGGGAGCGAAGGGGGTGAGAGAGATAGACGGTTGAGAGAGAAAGGGGTGAGAGAGAGGGGTGAGAGAGTGAGAGGATGGAAGAGAGGGGGTGGGAGAGAGAGGGGGTGAGAGAGAAAGAGGAGGTGAGAGAGAGGGAGAGAGATGGTGGGAGAGAGGGAGGGGTGAGAGAGCGAGAGTGTGTGAGAGTGTGTGCGAGAGAGGGGGATGTGAAAGAGATTGGGGTGGGAGAGAGAGGGGTGACGGAGAGAGAGGAGAGAGAGACAGGGGAGTGAGAGAGAGATGGATGTGTGTGAGAGAGAGGGGTTGAGATAGAGTGGGGTGAGAGACTGAGGGGGTAGGAGAGTGAGGGGATGAGAGATTGAGGTGTGTTGAGAGAGGGGGTGGTGAGAGGGGGCGGTGAGAGAGAGATGGAGTGAGAGAGAGAGAGGGGTGAGAGAGAGGGGTTGACAGGTAAAGAGAGGTCTGAGAGAGACAGGGGTGAGAGAGAGAGTAGTGAGAGAGACAGGGTTTGAGAGAGGAAGAGAGGGGTGAGAGAGAGACGGGAAGAGAGGGGGGTGAGCGAGAGGGGTGAAAGGGTGAGGGGTTAGAGAGAGAGAGCGCACGGTAAGGAAGAAAGGGAGAGGGGTGAGGGGGTAAGAGAGGGAGGAGGGGTGAGGGGGGTGACAGAGAGAGGGGTGAGAAAGAGGGGATGAGACAGTGAGGGGGGTTGATAGAGGTGGTGGTGAGAGGGGGTGGTGAGAGACACAGGGAGTGAGAGAGAGGTATGCAAGAGAGGGGGTGAAAGAGCGAGCGGTGAGAAAGAGGGGTTGAGAGAGAGAGGGGGTGAGAGAGTGAGAGGGTCGAAGAGAGGGGGGTGTAGGAGAGAGAAGGGAGAGCGGGTGAGGGGAGGGCGAGTGAGAGGCGAGTGTGAGAGAGGGAAGAGCGAGAGAGGGGAGAGAGCCGGGGGAAGAGAGAGGGGTGAGACAGAGGGGTGAGGGAGTGGGGGTGAGAGAGAGGGCGAGTGAGAGAGAGGGGGAGCGAGAGAGAGAGAGCGAGAGAGAGAGGGGTGAGAGAGGGGTTTACAGAGAAAGAGAGGTGTGTGAGAGACAGAAGGGTGAGAGAGAGGGTGTTAGAGAGAGTGGTGAGAGAGGGGTTGAGAGAGAAAGAGAGGGGTGAGAGAGAGAGAGGGGAAGAGACAGAGGATGTGAAGGAGAAGGGTGCGGGGGAAGGGGTTAGAGAGAGAGAGCACGGGGTAAGAGAGAAAGGGAGAGGGGTGAGGGGGTGAGAGAGGGAGGAAGGTTCAGAGGGGGTGACAGAGAGAGGGGTTGCGAGAGGGCATGGTGAGAGACAGAGGGAGTGAGAGAGGTGTGCGAGAGAGGGGGTTAGAGAGAGAGGGGTGAGAAAGTGGGGTTGAGAGAGAGGGGGGTGAGAGAGAGAGGGGGGTTGAGAGTGAGAGGGGTGGGGGGTGAGAAGGAGAGGGTTTGGGGGGTGAGAGAGAGAGCGGGGTGAGAGAGTGAGAGGGTGGAAGACAGGGGGGTGCGGGAGAGAGAGGGTGTGAGAGAGAGAGCTGGGTGAGAGGGCGGTGAGAGGGAGGGGTGGGAGTGAGTGACAGAGAAGGGGTGGGAGAGAGAGGGGTGAGAGTTAGCGGGGGTGAGAGAGAGGGAGTGAGAAGGAGAGACAGGGGATGAGAAAGAGGCAGAGTGATGATGGGAGAGAGGGAGGGGGTGAGAGAGCGAGGGTGTGTGAGAGTGTGTGTGAGAGAGAGGGGGGTTGTGAAAGAGATTGGGGTGGGAGAGAGAGGGGTGACGGAGAGAGAGGGGGTGAGAATAGTGAATGTGAGAGAGAGCGAGGGGTTGAGAGAGAGGGGGTGAGAGACTGAGGGGGTGAGAGAGTGAGGGGGGTTGAGAGAGGGGGTGGTGAGAGAGAGGAGGAGTGAGAGAGAGGGGGTGAGAGAGAGGGGGGTTAGAGAGCGAGGGGTTGAGAGAGAGGGGATGAGAGACTGAGGGGGTGAGAGAATGTGGGGGGTTGAGAGAGGGGGGTGGTGAGAGAAAGGGAAGTGAGAGAGAGGGGGGTGAGAGTGGGGGGGTAAAGAGAGAGGGGGGTAAAGAGAGAGGGGTTGAGAGTGTGAGGGTGTGAGAGAGTGAGGGTGCGAGAGAGTGAGGGGATGAGATAGTGAGGGGATGAGAGAGAGAGAGCTGTGTTGAGTGAGAGAGGGGTTGGAGGGTGAGAGAGAGAAGGGTGAGAGAGAGAGAGAGGTGAGAGGGGTGGGTGGGAGAGAGAGGGGGGTGAGAGAGAGAGCTGGGTGAGAGGGCGGTGAGAGGGAGAGGTGGGAGTGAGTGACAGAGAAGGGGTGGGAGAGAAGGGGTGAGAGAGAGCGAGGGTGAGAGAGAGGGAGTGAGAAGGAGAGAAAGGGGATGAGAACGAGGCAGAGAGATGGTGGGAGAGAGGGAGGGGGTGAGAGAGCGAGGGTGTGTGAGAGTGTGTGAGAGAGAGGGGGGTTGTGAAAGAGATTGGGGTGGGAGAGAGAGGGGAGAGAGAGGGGAGAGAGAGAGTTGGATGTGAGAGAGAGTGAGGGATTGAGAGAGGGGGGGGTGAGAGACGGAGGGGGATGAGAGAGTGAGGGGATGGGAGATTGAGGGGTGTCGAGAGAAGGGGTGGTGAGGGGGGCTGAGAGAGAGAGGGAGTGAGAGTGAGGGGTGAGAGAGTGACAGACAGAGAGAACGATAGAGCAAGAGTGAGAGCGAAGAGGTGAGAGAGATAGGGTGGACTGAGAGAGAGGGAGAGAGAGTGAGAGTGACAGACAGAGAGAGCATGAGCGACAGAGAGAGAGCACGAGCGAGAGAGAGCGAACGAGAGAGACCGTGAGATAAGAGAGAGCGAGAGGCAAGAGAGTGGGATAGAGGCCGGGAGAGAGAGAGAGAGCGTGAGAAGAGGGTGAGAAAGTGAGAGAGAGACTGCAAGAGGAAGAGAGCGAGTGGACGAGTGAGACAGAGAGAGAGAATGTGAGAGAGAGGGGGGTGAGAGAGGGGTGGGAGAGAGAGGGGTGAGAGAGAGGAGGTGAGATAGAGGGGGAGAGAGAGAGAGAGCTGGGTGAGAGGGCGGTGAGAGGGAGAGGTGGGAGTGAGTGACAGAGAGGAGGTGGGAGAGAGAGAGTAGGTGAGAGAGAGGGAGCGAGAAGGAGAGAGATGGGATGAGAAAGAGGCAGAGTGATGATGGGAGAGAGGGAGGGGGTGAGAGAGCGAGGGTGTGTGAGAGTGTGTGTGAGAGAGAAAGGGGGATGTGAAAGAGATTGGGGTGGGAGAGAGAGGGGTGATGGAGAGAGAGGGGAGAGAGAGGGGGGTGTGAGAGGGAGATAGATGTGACAGAGAGAGAGGGGGGGCTTGAGAGAGAGAGAGAGGTGAGAGACTGAGGGGGTGAGAGAGTGAGGGGATGAGAGATTGAAGGGTGTTGAGAGAGGGAGTGTTGAGAGGGGGACGGTGAAAGAGAGAGGGAGTGAGAGAGAGGGTTGAGAGAGAGTGGGGTGAGAGAGAGGGTGTGAGAGAGAAGGTGAGAGAGAGGGGTGAGAGAGAGGGGTGAGAGAGAGGGGGTTGAGAGAGAAAGAGAGGGGTGAGAGAGAGAGGGGAAGAGAGAGAAAGAGAGATATGAGAGAGAGAGGGGAAGAGGGAGAAATAGAGGGGTGAGAGAGAGGAAGAGAGAGAGGGGTCAGTGAGGGGGTGAGAGAGTGAGGGGATGAGAGAGTGAGGGGGTGTTGAGCGAGGGGTTGGTGACGGGGGTGAGAGAGAGAGGGGGTGAGAGAGAGGGGTGAGAGAGCGGGGTTGAGATAGAGAGGGGTTGAGAGAGAGAAGGGGGTGAGAGAACGAAGGGGGTGAGAGAGAGGGTTTGAGAGGGTGGAGAGAGAGTTAGTAGGGTGTGAGAGAGAGGGTGTAATAGAAAGGTGGAGAGAGTGTGGAATGAGAGAGGGGGTGAGAGAGGGGGGCTGAGAGACGGGGGTGCAAGAGAGGGTGGGTGAGAGTGGGAGGGGATGAGAGAGAGATGGGCTGAGAGAGAGAGGGGATGAGATAGGGAGAGTGTGAGTGAGGAGGGATGAGAGTGGGGGGAATGAGGGACGGGATGAGAGAGGGAGGGTGAGAGAGAGAGAGTGGTGTGAGAGAGCGGAGTGAGTGTGGGGGGAGAGGGGTGAGAGAGGGGGAGAGGGAGAGAGAGGAGGGAGAGAGGGAGGGTGTGAGAGTGGGAGGGTGTGAGAGAGGAACGGGATGAGAGAGGGAGGGCGTGAGAGAGGGGTGTGTGAGAGAGAGAGAGGTGAGAGAGAGGATGAGAGAGAGAAGTGAGAGAGGGGGGAGAGAGAGGGGGAGAGACGGTAAGAGAGTTAGAGTGGTGAGAGAAAGATACGGGTGACAAAGAGAGGGGTTTGAGAGAGAGGGGGGTGTGAGAGGGGTGTGAGGGGGGTGAGAGGGCTAGGTGGGTGAGGGGGTGTGTGGGGATGGGGGTGGGAGAGGGGGTGGGAGGAGGGTGAGGGAGGTGGGGGAGATAGAGGGGGTGTGGGGGGGTGGGAGAGAGAGAGGTGTGTGAGAGAGAGCTGGGTGAGAGGGGGTGTGGGGGACTGAGAGAGAGAGAGGTGGGTGAGAGAGACAGAGTGAAGGTGAGAGATAGTTTGGTGAGAGATGGGGAATGAGAGAGACGGGAGGGTGAGAGAGAGGGGGGGTTGAGAGAGAGAGCGACGGGAGTGAGAGAGAGAGAGTGGGAGAAATGAGAGGGGTGAGAGAGCAATTGAGAGAGGGGGGTTGAGAGGGGTGAGAGAGAGATTGAGAGAGAGGGGGTGAGAGAGGTTTTGAGAGAGAGAGGTTAAGAGAGAGACTGGGGAAAGAGGGGGTGAGAGAGAGAGAGGGTTAGAGAGAGACGGGAGAGAGAGGGGTTGAGAATGATGGGTTGCAAGAGAAAGGAGGTGAGGTGGAGGACTGAGAGAGAGAGATGGAGAGAGAGAGAGTGACAGACAGAGAGAGATAGAGCAAGAGTGAGAGTGACAGACAGAGAGAGCATGAGCGACAGAGAGAGAGAGAGAGCACGAGCGAGAGAGAGCGAACGAGAGAGACCGTGAGATAAGAGAGAGCGGGAGGCAAGAGAGAGGGAGAGAGGCAGGGAGAGAGAGAGCGCGTGAGAAGAGGGTGAGAGAGTGAGAGAGAGACCGCAAGAGGAAGAGAGCGAGCGGAAGAGTGAGACAGAGAGAGAGAATGTGATAGAGAGAGTGGGGGGTGAGAGAGGGGTGCGAGACAGAGGGGCGAGAGAGGAGGGGAGAGAGGACGAGAGAGAGGGGGCGAGGGAGGTGGAGGGAGGGTGGAGAGGGAGAGAGGGTGGGATTGGGGGCAGAGAGAGGGCACAGAGAGGGGTAGAGAGATGGCGGAGAGAGGGGGAGAGAGTGGAGGAGAGCGGGAGAGAGGGGGTGAGAGAGCGGGGGAGAGAGGGGGGATAGAGGGGGAGAGAGGGGGAGAGAGGGGGATGAGGGGGGTGAGAGAGAGAGGGTGAGAGAGAGGGGTTGAGAGAGAGGGGGTAAGAGAGAAAGGGGTGAGTGAGAGAGGGGTGAGAAAGGGAGAGAGGTCTGAGAAAAGGAGAGAGGGGGAGAAGGAGAGAGGGGGAAGAGAGAGAGAGAGAAGGTCAGAGAAACAGTGAATGTGAGGGGGTGAGAGAGAGGAGGTGGGAGAGAGAGTGGGAGAGAGAGGTGGTGAGAGAGAGGGATTGAGAGAAAGGAGGAGAGATAGAGAAAGGGTGAGAGAGAAAGGGGGACAGCGAGATAAAGAGGGAAGAGAGAGATGGGACGCGAGAGAGAGAGAGTTAACGATGTGAGAGAGAGGGTGAGATAGACAGTGAATGATGGGTTGAGAGAGAGAGAAACAGAGAGAGAGAGCGAGTGAACAGATGAGACAGTTAGAGGGGTGTGAGGGAGATGGGATGAGAGAGTGGGCGCTAGAGAGAGACAGAGCGAGAGCAAGGAGGAGGGAGGAAGAAAGGGGTCAAAAGAGATAGAGAAATGGTGTGAACGAGAGAAAGAGGGTGCGAGAGAGGGGGTATACAGAGAGAAAAGAGCGGGAGTGTGAGACAGAGCGCGAGAGGGAAGGGGAAAGAGAGAGAGAAAAAGGGAGCAAGAGGCAGGAGGGGACGAGAGAGAGGGCGGGGGAGAGAGAGGGTGTAAAGGGGAGAGAGGGTGAGGGATGACAGAGGGAGGGGTGAGAGTGAGAGAGCAGGGTGAAGAGAGAGGGGTGAGAGAGAGTGAGGGAGAGAGACATAACAAGGTGAGAGAGAAAGGGGGTGTGAGAGAGAGAGGCAGTTAGAGAGAAGGGGGTGAGAGAGATAGGGGGTGCAAGAGAGCGTGGGTGAGAGCAGGAGGGGCTGTAAGAGAGGGGTGAGATAGGGAGAGTGTGAGATAGGAGGGATAAGAGTGGGAGGAGGAAAGAGAGACGGGATGAGAGAGGGAGGGTGAGAGAGAGGGGTGTGAGAGAGAGAGGGGTGAGAGAGAAGGTTGAGAAAGGGAGTCTTTAGAAAGGGTCACAGCATTTGGGTTTTAATTCCACCCTAAGAGAGTCCTACCTCTCAGATCCTGGGGATTGACAAACTTTAACCCCAGGCTTCAAACCAGTTTTAAAAATGACAGGGCCACAATCTGACAGGAGCCAGTTACCCAGAGGCCCCTAAAACCCAGGGTCCCCCACAGGAGATTAAACCTCGGGGTAAATAAACACACAACTCACTGTGGGCCCCCATGGGGTGCAGCCTGTCGACCAGGCCTTAGGCCTCAGGCCCGTGCTCCCCCTCTGGAGGTTGTTCTTTCCTGGCCTCGAACATTTTGGATCTTCACGTTGCAGTTTTCCAAACAAATGTTCTTCAGGATAAAAGAGGGAAAAGATTAGTTGCAAGGGGGAGCAAGAGCATTTTGGAGGCAAGTTACACAGCAAGATCCCAGGTTTAAAAGCACCTCTGCCCAGCTCCAATGTATTAATGTATGTAACACAGTCAGCAGTTGGGATGGAACATGGTGTGGGAGCAGATCTTCCCAGGGATTGGAGGGGGATAGTGAGGGAAAGGCATCAGATTCTTACACTCTGCAGTGACCTGGGATCAATTGCCTTTTACTAAAAATAGTTCCCAACTTGTATGTGCCTGTAGCTCCCTCCAGTCTGAAACCCTCATGACCCTCTCTCCTGTCTCCTGTCTCTGAGCCAATGGTGTCTTCATTCTGTTACTGACCCTTCAGTCCCACTGGTATCATTTTTTCTCACCTTCTCTCATCCACGTGAAGGAATTGGACCCTGACAATTCCATTTACACTGTCTCCCATCAATCTTCATAGGATCCATATCACAGAGGTTAGACAGTGTTCCCAGCAAACACTCCCAGGGCAGAGGGAGCACAGGGTTCCAGACAACGTAAAGCTCCCATTAAACTGTCTCCATTTAAATCCCCAGGGCAGGTAGAGAATGGGGTCAGATACAGAGTAAATCTCCCTCTACACTGCAGCATTTCAAATTCCCAGGCCATTTTGAGCTCGGCGTTAGGTACTGATTAAATCTCCCACTTCCCCCATCCTGTTCACATCAAACTCAATCAGGAGAGCTCCATCACTGGGTTAGATACAGAGGATGTGTATGTTTGGATTTCAGCCCCAATCCAGTTGGTGATGATCACGGCCTTGTTAAGTGTGTTTGGGAATGGGGAGGGAGCTGGGAGCAGGGTGATGGTGGGATAGTGGGGAGCAGAGCTGTCTTCCAAGCAGTTGACCTGGAATCGATTCCCAGTCATCACAGTGTCGCGATTGGTAAATAGCCTTTAAAAGGAAAAGCACTGGAATGAAACGAGGCAATAAATCTTGCATCCTCCGGTAAAACAGATCTCTCACGTTACTCCTTGCTTTTCCTGGCGATGGTTCCTGTGAATTGCAGTGTGGAACCGGGCAGCATATCACGGCATCTCGGAAGCTTTCCCCTCTGCTGCTTCCCATTTCTTATTGAAATATTGGGTACAGCACAAGGATGGGTTTGTTTTGTTCGAAAAGTGAGAGACTGCTCCCGTCAGGAACCTGAAATAATTACAGAAGCCGCTGGAAACACTGAACAGTTCCAACAGCTTCTGTAGTGGTGGGGAGGGAGGGTTAATGTGTCAAATCTACACAAGGATAAAATAAACTCCAGCCTCAAAACAATCAGAAATCCTGACTCTGCAAACATTCATGTAAATCAGGAAAAGGGGTCGAGACCATTTTCCTAAGGCAGAGGAGTTTGGTCTGGTTCATAACATCCTCAATGTCATCAATCCATGTCCCTCCAGCCCTGAGCAACGATGTTTACAGATTAATGGAGGATACACAGACACATTAATCGGTATTATCTTGGACAGGAGTCATTTGGGAATGATATTCCTCAGACCATCAACTCTCAGCTCGGCCATGGATAAAGGCTAGGAATCCAGCACAATTGGGAAACAGCCCATTTCCCGGGAGACTGAGAGGTCACTAACAGAGCGGGAGCTGGAGTCAGGAACAGAATAAGAGGGACAGTCCGCTCTGTTCACTGACCCTTCACCCCTCAGTGAATCCAGTGCCAGGAATGACTGCTAATAGTCAGACTGACAGAATGTGATCAGATACACACACTGTCCTTCCACATCATCAATATCTCCCAGCTCCCACCCTGTCTCAGCTCATCTGCCCCTCTGCCATCTACAATATTTTAATCGGGGCAGCATTAAGTGCTGTGCTTTGAGCTGAGCTGTCTTACCTTCAGTACTCTCTCTCTAAACGGCTCCAATTCCCCCCGATCCGTCTCCGGTTTAAGATGCTCCTTGACATCTGCCCCAAAGAATGAGGCAGACCCTCACCTGACCCACCCAGGAAAGACAAGACTGACCCCACTCTGTCAATGTAACACGCATAGGGAAGAGCAGACTGACCTCACACTGTCAATGTAACACACCAAAGTAAGAGCAGACTGACCCCACTCTGTCAATGCAACACACCCAGGGAAGAGCAGACTGACCCCACTCTGTCAATGTAACACACCCAAGGAAGAGTAGACTGACCCCACTCTGTCAATGTAACACACCCAGGGAAGAGCAGACTGACCCCACTCTGTCAATGTAACACACGCAGGGAAGAGCAGTCTGACCCCACTCTGTCAATGTAACACACCCAAGGAAGAGTAGACGGACCCCACTCTGTCAATGTAACGCACCCAGGGAAGTGCAGACTGACCCCACTCTGTCAATGTAACACACCCAGGGAAGAGCAGACTGACGCCACTCTGTCAATGTAACACACCCAGGGAAGAGCACACTGACCCCACTCTGTCAATGTAACACACCCAGGGAAGAGCAGACTGACCCCACTCTGTAAATGCTACACACCCAGGGAAGAGCAGACTGACCCCACTCTGTAAATGCTACACACCCGGGGAAGAGCAGACGGACACCACTCTGTCAATGTAACACACCCAGGGAAGAGCAGACTGACCCCATTCTGTAAATGTAACACACCCAGGGAAGAGCAGACTGACCCCACTCTGTCAATGTAACACACCCAGGGAAGAGCAAACTGACCCCACTCTGCCAATGTGACACACGCAGGGAAGAGCAGACTGACAACACTCTGAAATGAAACATACCAAGGGAAGAGCAGACTGAACCCACTCTGTCATTGGAACACACCCAGGGAAGAGCAGACTGACCAAACTCTGTCAATTTAAAACACCCAGGGAAGAGCAGACTGACCACACTCTGTCAATTTAAAACACCCAGGGAAGAGCAGACTGACCACACTCTGTCAATGTAACACACCCAGGGAAGAGCAGACTGACCCCACTCTGACAATGTAACCCACCCAGGGAAGAGCAGACTGACCCCATTCTGTTAATGTAACGCACTCAGGGAAGAGCACACTGACTTCAATCTGTCAACGTTACCCATCCAAGGAGAGCAGACTGACCCCACTCTGTCAATGCAACACACCCTGGGAAGAGCAGACTGACCCCACTCCGTCAATATAAACCACCCAGGGAAGAGCTGACTGACCCCAGTCTGTCAATATAGCCCACCCAGGGAAGAGCAGAGTGACCCCAACCCTTTCAATGTAACATACCCAGGGAAGATCAGACTGACTCCAATCTGTCAATGAAACACACCCCGGGAAGAGCAGACTGACCCCACTCTGTCAATGTAACACACCCAGGGAAGAGCAGACTGACCCCACTCTTAAAATGTCACCCACCCAGTGAAGAGCAGACTGACCTCACTCTGTCAATGTGACATAGACACGGAAGCGCAGACTGACCCAATTCTGTCAATGCAACACACCCAGGGAAGAGCTGACTGACCCCGGTCTGTCAATATAGCCCACCCAGGGATGAACAGACTGACCACACTCTCTCAATCTAACACACCCAGGAAAGAGCAGACTGACCCCACTCTGTCAATGTAACATACCCAGGGAAGAGAAGACTGACCCCACTCTGTCAATGTAACACACCCAGGGAAGAGCAGACTGACCCCAATCTGTCAATGTAACCCACCCAGGGAAGAGCAGACTGACCCCTCTCTGTCAATGTAACCCACCCAGGGAAGAGCAGACTGACCCCATTCAGTCAATGTAACACACCCAGGGAAGAGCAGACTGACGCATCGCTGTCATTATAACACACCCAAGGAAGACCTGACTGACCCCACTCTGTAAATGTAACACACCCAGGGAAGAGCAGACTGACCCCACTCTGTCAACGTAACCCACGCAGGGAAGAGCAGACTGACCCCACTCTGTCAATGTAACACACCGAGGACAGAGCAGACTGACCCCACTCTGTCAATGTAGAACACCCAGGGAAGAGGAGACTAACAGATCTCTATCAATGTAACACACTGAGGGAAGAGCAGACTGACCCAACTCTTAAAATGAAACCCACCCAGGGAAGAGCAGACTGACCCCACTCTGTCAATGTAACACACCCAGGGAAGATCAGACAGACCCCACTCTGTCAATATAACACAGCCAGGGAAGAGCAGACTGACACCACTCAGTCAACGTAACATACTCAGGGAAGATCAGACTGACTCAACACTATCAATGTAACACACCCAGGGGGGAGCAGACTGACCCCACTCTGTCAATGTAACACACCCAAGGAAGTGCAGAACCACCCCACTCTTTCAAAGTATCCCACCAAGGAAAGAGCAGACTGACCCTACTCGGTCAATGTAACACACCCAGGGAATACCAGACTGAACCCACTCTGTCAATGTCACACACCCAGGAAATAGCACACGGACCTCACTCTGACAAACTGACTCACACAGTCAGAAACAGAATGACCCCACTCTGTCAAGAGAACACGCAAAGCGAAGAGCAGACTCACCCCACTCTGTCAATGTAACACACCCAAGGAAGAGCAGACTGACCCCAAACTGTCATTGGAACATACCCAGGAGAGAGCAGACTGACCCCACTCTGTCAATATAACACACCCAGGGAATAGCAGACTCACCCCACTCTGTCAATATAACACACCCGGGGAAGAGCTGACTGACACCACTCTGTCAATGTAACACACCCAGGGAAGAGCAGACTGACCCCACTCTGTCATTGGAACACACCCAGGGAAGAGTAGACTGACCCCACTCTGTCAAAATAACACACCCAGGGAAGATAAGACTGACCCCATTCAGTCAATGTAACGCACCCAGGGAAGAGCAGACGGACCCCACTCTGTCAATGTAACACACCCAGGGAAGAACAGACGGACCCCACTCTGTCAATGTAACACACCCAAGGAAGAGCAGACTGAACCCACTCTGTCAATGTAAAACAACCAGGGAAGAGCAGACTGACTCAACTCTGTCAATGTAACACACATAAAGAAGAGCAGACTGACCCCACCCAGTCAATGTAACACACCCAGGAAAGAGCAGACTGAACCCACTCTGTCAACGTAACCCACGCAGGGAAGAGCAGACTGACCCCACTCTGTCAATGTAACACACCCAGGGAAGAGCAGACTGACCCCATTTAGTCAATGTAACACACCCAAGGAAGAGCAGACTGAACCCACTCTGTCAATGTAAAACAACCAGGGAAGAGCAGACTGACTCAACTCTGTCAATGTAACACACACAAAGAAGAGCAGACTGACCCCATCCAGTCAATGTCACATACCCAGGGAAGAGCAGACTTACCCCAAACTGTCAATGAAACACACTAAGGGAGGGGCAAACTGACACGACTCTGTCAATGTAACACAGCCAGGGAAGAGCAGACTGAACCCACTCTGTCAATGTAACACAACCAGGGAAGAGCAGACTGACCCCACGCAGTCAATGTAACATACCCAGGGAAGATCAGACTGACCCCAATCTGTCAATGAAGCAAACCCAAGGAGGGGCAAACTGACCCCACTCTGTCAATTTAACACAGCCAGGGAAGAGCAGACTGAATCCACACTGTCAAAATAACACACACCGGGAAAAGCAGACTGACCCCACTCTGTCAATGTAACACACCCAGGAGAGAGCAGACTGACCCCACTCTGTCAATATAACACACGCAGGGAAGAGCAGGCTGACCCCAATCTGTCAATATAACACACCCAGGGAAGAGCAGACTGACACCTCTCTGTCAAAGTAATACACCCAGGGAAGAGCAGACTGACCCCACTCTGTCAATATAACACACGCAGGGAAGAGCAGGCTGACCCCAATCTGTCAATATAACACACCCAGGGAAGAGCAGACTGACACCTCTCTGTCAAAGTAATACACCCAGGGAAGAGCAGACTGACCCCACTCTGTCATTGGAATACTCCCAGGGAAGAGCAGACTGACCCCACTCTTTCAATGTAACATACCCAGGAAAGAGCAGACTGACACCACTCTGTCAATGTAACACACCGAGGGAACAGCAGACTGACCCCACTCTGTCAATGTAAAACACACAGGGAAGAGCAGACTGACCCCACTTTGCCAATGTAACACACCCAGGGAAGAGCAGACTGACCCCACTCTGTCAATGTAACACACACAAAGAAGAGCAGACTGACCCCACCCAGTCAATGTAACATACCCAGGGAAGATCAGACTGACACCAATCTGTCAATGAAACACACCCAGGGAGGGGCAAACTGACCCCACTCTGTCAATTTAACACAGTCAGGGAAGAGCAGACTGAGTCCACACTGTCAATGTAACACACCCCGGGAAGAGCAGACTGAACCCACTCTGTCAATGTACCACACCCAGGGAAGAGAAGACTGAACCCAATCTGTCAATGTAACACATTCAGGGAAGAGCAGACTGACCCCACTCTGTCAATGTATCACACCCAGGGAAGACCAGACTGACCCCACTCTGTCAATGTAACACACCCAGGGAAGACCAGACTGACCCCACACTGTCACTGAAACACACCCAGGGTAGAGCTGACTGACCACACTCTGTCAATGTAACACATGCAGGGAAGAGCAGACAGACCCCACTCTGTCAATGTAACACAGCCAGGGAAGAGCAGACTGACCCCACTCTGTCAATGCAACACACCCAAGGAAGTGCAGACTGGCCCCACTCTTTCAAAGTAACCCACCGAGGAAAGAGCAGACTGACCCCATTCAGTAAAAGTAACGCACCCAGGGAAGAGCAGACTGACCCCAATCTGTCAATGTAACACACCCAGGGAAGAGCAGACTGACCCCATTCAGTCAAAGTAACGTACCCAGGGAAGAGCAGACTGACCCCAATCTGTCAATGTAACAGACCCAGGGAAGAGCAGACTGACCTCACACTGTCAATGTAACACACCCAGGGAAGAGCAGACTGAACCCACTCTGTCAACGTAACCCACCCAGGGAAGAGCAGACTGAACCCACTCTGTCAACGTAACCAACCCAGGGAAGAGCAGACTGACCCCACTCTGTCAATGTAACACACCCAGGGAAGAGGAGACTGACAGATCTCTGTCAATGTAACACACCGAGGACAGAGCAGACTGACGCCACTCTGTCAATGTAGAACACCCAGGGAAGAGGAGACTGACAGATCACTGTCAATGTAACACACTGAGGGAAGAGCAGACTGACCCCACTCTTAAAATGAAACCCACCCAGGGAAGAGCAGACTGACCCAACTTTGTCAATGTAACACACCCAGGGAAGAGCAGACTGACCCCACTCTGTCAATGTAACACAACCAGGGAAGATCAGACAGACCCCACTCTGTCAATGTAACACACCCAGGGAAGAACAGACTGACCCCACTCTGTCAAAATGTAACACACCCAGGGAAGAGCAGACTGACCCCACTCTGTCAAAGTAACACACCCAGGAAAGAGCAGATTGACCACACTCTGTCAATGTAACACACCCAGGAAAGAGCAGACTGACCCCACTCTGTCAATGTAACACACCCAGGGAAGAGCAGTACGACCCCACTCAGTCAATGTAACACACCCAGGGAAGAGCAGACTGACCACACTCTGTCAATGAACCACACCCAGTGAACAGCAGACTGAACCGACTCGGTCAATGTACCACACCCAGTGAAGAGCAGACTGACCTGACTCTGTCAGTGTAACACACCCAGGGAAGAGCAGACTGACCCCACTATGTCAATGTAACACACCCAGGGAAGAGCAGTACGACCCCACTCAGTCAATGTAACACACCCAGGGAAGAGCAGACTGACCACACTCTGTCAATGAACCACACCCAGTGAACAGCAGACTGAACGGACTCGGTCAATGTACCACACCCAGTGAAGAGCAGACTGACCCGACTCTGTCAGTGGAAAACACCCAGGGAAGAACAGACTGAACCCACTCTGTCAATATTACACAACCAGAGAAGATGAGATTGACCCCACTCTATAATGTAACATACCAACGGAAGAGCAGACTGACCGCAATCTGTCAATGTAACACACCCAGGGAAGAATAGACAGACCCCACTCTGTCAATGTAAGCCACCAGGGAAGAGCAGACTGACCTCACATTGTCAATGTAACACACCTAGGGAAGAGCAGACTGACCTCACACTGTCAATGTAACACACCCAGGGAAGAGCAGACTGACCACAATCTGTCAATGTACCACACCCAGGGAACAGCAGACTAACCCGACTCGGTCAATGTACCACACCCAGTGAAGAGCAGACTGACCCGACTCTGTCAGTGTAACACACCCAGGGAAGAGCAGACTGAACCCACTCTGTCAATGAAACACACCCAGTGAATAGCAAACTGACCTCACTCTGTCAATGTAACACACCCAGGGAAGAGCAGACTGACCACACTCTGTCAATGTAACGCACCCAGGGAAGAACAGACTGAACCCACTTTGTCAATATAACACACCCAGAGAAGATCAGATTGACCCCACTCTATGAATGTAACACACCCAGGGAAGAGCAGACTGAGCGCAATCTGTCAATGTAACACACCCAGGGAAGAGCAGACTGACCCCACTCTGTCAATGTAACACACCCAGTGAATAGCAGACTGACCTCACTCTGTCAATGTCACACACCCAGGGAAGAACAGACTGAACGCACTCTGTCAAGAAACAAAGCCAGAGAAGATGAGATTGACACCACTCTATCAATGTAACATACTCAGGGAAGAGTAGACTGACCTCATACTGTCAATTTAACAAACCCAGGGAAGAGCAGACTGACCTCACACTGTCAATTTAACAGACCCAGGGAAGAGCAGACTGACCCCACTCTGTCAATGTAACACACCCAAAGAAGAGCAGACTGACCTGACTCAATCAATGTAACACAACCAGGGAAGACCAGAGTGACCCCACTCTGTCAATGTAACCCACCCAGGGCAGAGCAGACTGACCTCACTCTGTCAATGTAACACACGCAGGGAAGAACAGACTGACCCAGTCTGTCATTGTAACCCACCCAGGGAAGACCAGACTGACCACACTCTGTCAATGTAACACACCCAGGAAAGAGCAGACTGACCCCACTCAGTCAATGTAACACACCCAGGGAAGAGCAGACTGACCCCACTCTGTCACTGAAACACACCCAGGGTAGAGCTGACTGACCACACTCTGTCAATGTAACACATGCAGGGAAGAGCAGACAGACCCCACTCTGTCAATATAACACAGCCAGGGAAGAGCAGACTGACCCCACTCTGTCAATATAACACACCCAAGGAAGTGCAGACTGACCCCACTCTTTCAAAGTAACCCACCGAGGAAAGAGCAGACTGACCCCATTCAGTAAAAGTAACGCACCCAGGGAAGAGCAGACTGACCCCAATCTGTCAATGTAACACACCCAGGGAAGAGCAGACTGACCCCATTCAGTCAAAGTAACGTACCCAGGGAAGAGCAGACTGACCCCAATCTGTCAATGTAACAGACCCAGGGAAGAGCAGACTGACCTCACACTGTCAATGTAACACACCCAGGCAAGAGCAGACTGAACCCACTCTGTCAACGTAACCCACCCAGGGAAGAGCAGACTGAACCCACTCTGTCAACGTAACCCACCCAGGGAAGAGCAGACTGACCCCACTCTGTCAATGTAACACACCCAGGGAAGAGGAGACTGACAGATCTCTGTCAATGTAACACACCGAGGACAGAGCAGACTGACGCCACTCTGTCAATGTAGAACACCCAGGGAAGAGGAGACTGACAGATCACTGTCAATGTAACACACTGAGGGAAGAGCAGACTGACCGCACTCTTAAAATGAAACCCACCCAGGGAAGAGCAGACTGACCCAACTTTGTCAATGTAACACACCCAGGTAAGAGCAGACTGACCCCACTCTGTCAATGTAACACAACCAGGGAAGATCAGACAGACCCCACTCTGTCAATGTAACACACCCAGGGAAGAACAGACTGACCCCACTCTGTCAAAATGTAACACACCCAGGGAAGAGCAGACTGACCACACTCTGTCAATGTAACACACCCAGGAAAGAGCAGACTGACCACACTCTGTCAATGTAACACACCCAGGAAAGAGCAGACTGACCCCACTCTGTCAATGTAACACACCCAGGGAAGAGCAGTACGACCCCACTCAGTCAATGTAACACACCCAGGGAAGAGCAGACTGACCACACTCTGTCAATAAACCACACCCAGTGAACAGCAGACTGAACCGACTCGGTCAATGTACCACACCCAGTGAAGAGCAGACTGACCTGACTCTGTCAGTGTAACACACCCAGGGAAGAGCAGACTGACCCCACTATGTCAATGTAACACACCCAGGGAAGAGCAGTACGACCCCACTCAGTCAATGTAACACACCCAGGGAAGAGCAGACTGACCACACTGTGTCAATGAACCACACCCAGTGAACAGCAGACTGAACGGACTCGGTCAAAGTACCACACCCAGTGAAGAGCAGACTTACCCGACTCTGTCAGTGGAAAACACCCAGGGAAGAACAGACTGAACCCACTCTGTCAATATTACACAACCAGAGAAGATGAGATTGACCCCACTCTATAATGTAACATACCAACGGAAGAGCAGACTGACCGCAATCTGTCAATGTAACACACCCAGGGAAGAATAGACAGACCCCACTCTGTCAATGTAAGCCACCAGGGAAGAGCAGACTGACCTCACATTGTCAATGTAACACACCTAGGGAAGAGCAGACTGACCTCACACTGTCAATGTAACACACCCAGGGAAGAGCAGACTGACCACAATCTGTCAATGTACCACACCCAGGGAACAGCAGACTAACCCGACTCGGTCAATGTACCACACCCAGTGAAGAGCAGACTGACCCGACTCTGTCAGTGTAACACACCCAGGGAAGAGCAGACTGAACCCACTCTGTCAATGAAACACACCCAGTGAATAGCAAACTGACCTCACTCTGTCAATGTAACACACCCAGGGAAGAGCAGACTGACCACACTCTGTCAATGTAACGCACCCAGGGAAGAACAGACTGAACCCACTTTCTCAATATAACACACCCAGAGAAGATCAGATTGACCCCACTCTATGAATGTAACACACCCAGGGAAGAGCAGACTGAGCGCAATCTGTCAATGTAACACACCCAGGGAAGAGCAGACTGACCCCACTCTGTCAATGTAATACACCCAGTGAATAGCAGACTGACCTCACTCTGTCAATGTCACACACCCAGGGAAGAACAGACTGAACGCACTCTGTCAAGAAACAAAGCCAGAGAAGATGAGATTGACACCACTCTATCAATGTAACATACTCAGGGAAGAGTAGACTGACCTCATACTGTCAATTTAACAAACCCAGGGAAGAGCAGACTGACCTCACACTGTCAATTTAACAGACCCAGGGAAGAGCAGACTGACCCCACTCTGTCAATGTAACACACCCAAAGAAGAGCAGACTGACCTGACTCAATCAATGTAACACAACCAGGGAAGACCAGAGTGACCCCACTCTGTCAATGTAACCCACCCAGGGCAGAGCAGACTGACCTCACTCTGTCAATGTAACACACGCAGGGAAGAACAGACTGACCCAGTCTGTCATTGTAACCCACCCAGGGAAGACCAGACTGACCACACTCTGTCAATGTAACACACCCAGGAAAGAGCAGACTGACCCCACTCAGTCAATGTAACACACCCAGGGAAGAGCAGACTGACCCCACTCTGTCAATATAACACAGCCAGGGAAGAGCAGACTGACACCACTCAGTCAATGTAACATACTCAGTGAAGAGCAGACTGACCCCACACTGTCAATGTAACACACCCAGGGGGAGCAGACCTACCCCACTATGTCAGTGTAACACACCCAAGGAAGTGCAGACTGACCCCACTCTTTCAAAGTAACCCACCGAGGAAAGAGCAGACTGACCCAACTCTGTCAATGTATCACACCCTGGGAAGACCAGACTGACCCCACTCTGTCAATGTAACACACCCAGGGAAGACCAGACTGACCCCACACTGTCAATGTAACACACCCAGGGTAGACCTGACTGACCCCACTCTGTCAATGTAACACAACCAGGGAAGAGCAGACTGACCACACTCTGTCAATGTAACACACCCAGGGTAAACCTGACTGACCCCACTCTGTCAATGAAACACACCCAGGGAAGAGCAGACTGACCCCACTCTGTCAATGTAACACACCCAGGGAAGAGGAGACTGACAGATCTCTGTCAATGTAACACACCGAGGGAAGAGCAGACTGACGCCACTCTTAAAATGAAACCCAACCAGGGAAGAGCAGACTGACCCCACTCTGTCAATGTAACACACCCAGTGAATAGCAGACTGACCTCACTCTCTCAATGTAACACACTGAGGGAAGAACAGACTGAACCCACTCTGTCAATATAACACACCCAGAGAAGATCAGATTGACCCCACTCTATCAATGTAACATACCAAGGGAAGAGCAGACTGACCGCAATCTGTCAATGTAACACAGCCAGGGAAGAGCAGACTGACGCCACTCTATCAATGTAATACACCCAGGGAAGAGCAGACTGACCCCACTCTGTCAATGTAACACACCCAGGGAAGGAAAGACTGACCCCACTCTGTCAATGTAACACACCCAGGGAAGAGCAGACTAACCTCACTCTGTCAAAGTTACACACCCTGGGAAGGACACACTGACCTCACACTGTCAATGTAACACACACAGGGAAGACCAGACTGACCCCACTCTGTCATTGTCACACACCCAGGGAAGAGCAGACTGACCACACTCTGTCAATGTAACACACCCAGGAAAGAGCAGACTGACCACACTCTGTCAGTTTAACACACCCAGGGAAGAGCAGACTGACCCCACTCTGTCAAAATATAACACACCCAGGGAAGAGCAGACTGACCCCACTCTGTCAAAGTAACACATCCAGGGAAGAACAGACTGACACCACTCAGTCAATGTAACATACTCAGTGTAGAGCAGACTGACCCCACACTGTCAATGTAACACACCCAGGGGGAGCAGACCTACCCCACTATGTCGGTGTAACACCCCCAAGGAAGGGCAGACTGACCCCACTCTGTCAATGTATCAAACCCAGGGAAGACCAGACTGACCCCACTCTGTCAATGTAACACACCCAGGGAAGACCAGACTGACCCCACACTGTCACTGTAACACACCCAGGGTAGAGCTGACTGAACACACTCTGTCAATGTAACACATGCAGGGAAGAGCAGACTGACCCCACTCTGTCAATGCAACACACCCAAGGAAGTGCAGACTGACCCCACTCTTTCAAAGTAACCCACCGAGTAAAGAGCAGACTGACCCCATTCAGTCACAGTAACGCACCCAGGGAAGAGCAGACTGACCCCAATCTGTCAATGTCACACACCCAGGGAAGAGCAGACTGACCCCATTCAGTCAAAGTAACGCACCCAGGGAAGAGCAGACTGACCCCAATCTGTCAATGTAACAGACCCAGGGAAGAGCAGACTGACCTCACACTGTCAATGTAACACACCCAGGGAAGAGCAGACTGAACCCACTCTGTCAATATAACACACCCAGGGAAGAGCAGAGTGACCCGACTCTATCAATGTAACACAACCAGGGAAGAGCAGACTGACCTCACACTGTCAATGTAACCCTCCCAGGGAAGAGCAGACTGACCTCACTCTGTCAAAGTAACACAACCAGGGAAGAACAGACTGACCCCACTCTGTCAATGTAACACACCCAGGGAAGAGCAGACTGACCCAGTCTGTCATTGTAACCCACCCAGGGAAGACCAGACTGACCCCACTCTGTCAATGTAACACCCACAGGGAAGAGCAGACTGACCCCGCTCTGTCAATGTGACACACCCAGGGAAGAGCAGTACGACCCCACTCAGTCAATGTAACACACCCAGGGAAGAGCAGACAGTCCACACTGTGTCAATGAACCACACCCATTGAACAGCAGACTGAACCGACTCGGTCAATGTACCACACCCAGTGAAGAGCAGACTGACGCGACTCTATCAGTGTAACACCCCCAGGGAAGAGCAGACTGACCCCACTCTGTCAATGTAACACACCCAGGGAAGAGCAGACTGAACCCACTCTGTCAACGTAACCCACCCAGGGAAGAGCAGACTGAACCCACTCTGTCAACGTAACCCACCCAGGGAAGAGCAGACTGACCGCAATCTGTCAATGTAACACAGCCAGGGAAGAGCAGACTGACCACACTCGGTCAAAGTAACACACCCAGGGAAGAATAGACAGACCCCACTCTGTCAATGTAAGCCACCAGGGAAGAGCAGACTGACCTCAAACTGTCAATGTAACACACGCAGGGAAGAGCAGACTGACCACAATCTGTCAATGTACCACACCCAGGGAACAGCAGACTGACCCGACTTAGTCAATGTACCACACCCAGTGAAGAACAGACTGACCGGACTCTGTCAGTGTAACACACCCAGGGAAGAGCAGACTGAACCCACTCTGCCAATGTAACACACCCAGTGAATAGCAGACTGACCTCACTCTGTCAATGTAACACACCCAGGGAAGAACAGACTGACCTCACTCTGTCAATGTAACACACACAGGGAAGAACACACTGACCCCACTCAGTCAATGAATCACAACCAGCGAAGAGCAGACTGACCCCACTCTGTCATTGTAACCCTCCCAGGGAAGACCAGACTGACCCCACTCTGTCAATGTAACACACCCAGGTAAAACAAAACAGACTGAACCCACACTGTCAATGTAACACACCCAGGGAAGAGCACACTGACCTCACTCGGTCAATTACCACACACAGTGAATAGCAGACTGACCTCACTCTGTCAATGTAACACACTCAGGGAAGAACAGACTGACCCCACTCTGTCAGTGTAACACACCCAGGGAAGAGCAGACTGGCCCAACTCTGTCAATGTAACACACCCAGGGAAGAGCAGACTGACTGCAATCTGTCAATGTAACACACCCAGGGAAGACCAGACTGACCCCACTCTGTCAATGTAACACAACCAGGGAAGACCAGACTGACACCACTCTGTCAACGTAACCCAAACAGGGAAGACCAGACTGACCCCACTCTGTCAATGTAACCCACCCAGGGAAGAACAGACTGACCCCACACTGTCAATGTAACACACCCAGGGAAGAGCAGACTGACCCAACTCTGTCAATGTAACACACCCAGCGAAGAGCAGACTGACCTCACACTGTCATTGTATCACACCCAGGGAAGATCAGACGGACCCCACTCTGTCAATGTAGTACACCCAGGGAAGAGCAGACTGACCACACTCTGTCAATGTAACACACCCAGGAAAGAGCAGACTGACCCCACACTGTCAATGTAACACACCCAGGGAAGAGCAGACTGACCCAACTCTGTCAATGTAACACACCCAGGGAAGAGCAGACTGACCTCACACTGTCATTGTATCACACCCAGGGAAGATCAGACTGACCCCACTCTGTCAATGTAATACACCCAGGGAAGAGCAGACTGACCACACTCTGTCAATGCAACACACCCAGGAAAGAGCAGACAGACCCCACTCAGTCAATGTAACCCACCCAGGGAAGAGCAGACTGACCCCACTCTGTCAATGTAACACACCCAGTGAAGAGCAGATTGACCCCACTCTGTCAATGTAACACACCCAGGGAAGAGCAGACTGACCACACACTGTCAATGTACCACACCCAGGGAACAGCAGACTGACCCCACTCTGTCAATGTAACACACCCAGTGAATAGCAGACTGACCTCACTCTGTCAATGGAATACACCCAGGGAAGAACAGACTGAACCCACTCTGTCAATATAACACACCCAGTGAAGATCAGATTGACCCCACTCTATGAATGTAACATACCCAGGGAAGAGCAGACTAAGCGCAATCTGTCAATGTAACACACCCACGGAAGAGCAGACTGACGGCAATCTGTCAATGTCACACACCCAGTGAATAGCAGACTGACCTCACTCTGTCAATGTCACACACCCCGGGAAGAACAGACTGAACGCACTCTGTCAATATAACACACCCAGAGAAGATCAGATTGACCCTACTCTATCAATATAACATACTCAGGGAAGAGCAGACTGACCGCAATCTGTCAATGTAAGCCACGAGGGAAGAGTATACTGACCTCATACTGTCAATGTAACACACCCAGGGAAGAGCAGACTGACCTCACACTGTCAATGTAACAGACCCAGGGAAGAGCAGACTGACCTCACACTGTCAATGTAACACACCCAGGGAAGAGCAGACTGAACCCACTCTGTCAATGTAACACACCCAAGGAAGAGCAGACTGACCCGACTGTATCAATGTAACACAACCAGGGAAGACCAGACTGACCCCACTCTGTCAATCTAACCCTCCCAGGGAAGAGCAGACTGACCTCACTCTGTCAATGTAACACACCCAGGGAAGAACAGACTGACCCCACTCTGTCAACGTAACACACCCAGGGAAGAGCAGACTGACCCAGTCTGTCATTGTAACCCACCCAGGGAAGACCCGACTGACCCCACTCTGTCAATGAAACACACACAGGGAAGAGCAGACTGACCCCGCTCTGTCAATGTCACACACCCAGGGAAGAGAAGTACGACCCGACTCTGTCAGTGTAACCCACCCAGGGAAGAGCAGACTGAACCCACTCTGTCAATGTTACACACCCAGTGAATAGCAGAATGACCTCACTCTGTCAATGTAACACACCCAGGGAAGAGCAGACTGACCACACTCTGTCAATGTACCACACCCAGTGAAGAGCAGACTGACCCGACTCTGTCAGTGTAACACCCCCAGGGAAGAGCAGACTGACCCCACTCTGTCAATGTAACACAACCAGTGAATAGCAGACTGACCTCACTCTGTCAATGTAACACACCCAGGGAAGAACAGACTGAACCCACTCTGTCAATATTACACACCCAGAGAAGATCAGATTGACCCCACTCTATCAATGTAACATACCAAGGGAAGAGCAGACTGAACGCAATCTGTCAATGTAACACAGCCAGGGAAGAGCAGACTGACCACACTCTGTCATTGTCACACACCCAGGGAAGAGCCGACTGACCCCACTCTGTCAATGTAACACACCCAGGGAAGAGCAGACTGAACCCACTCTGTTAATGTAACACACCCAGTGAATAGCAGACTGACCTCACTCTGTCAATGCAACACACCCAGGGAAGAGCAGACTGACCACACTCTGTCAATGTACCACACCCAGGGAACAGCAGACTGACCCGACTCGGTCAATGTGCCACACCCAGTGAAGAGCAGACTGACCCGACTCTGTCAGTGTAACACACCCAGGGAAGAGCAGACTGAACCCACTCTGTCAATGTTACACACCCAGTGAATAGCAGAATGACCTCACTCTGTCAATGTAACACACCCAGGGAAGAGCAGACTGACCACACTCTGTCAATGTACCACACCCAGTGAAGAGCAGACTGACCCGACTCTGTCAGTGTAACACCCCCAGGGCAGAGCAGACTGACCCCACTCTGTCAATGTAACACACCCAGTGAATAGCAGACTGACCTCACTCTGTCAATGTAACACACCCAGGGAAGAACAGACTGAACCGACTCTGTCAATATTACACACCCAGAGAAGATCAGATTGACCCCACTCTATCAATGTAACATACTATGGGAAGAGCAGACTGAACGCAATCTGTCAATGTAACACAGCCAGGGAAGAGCAGACTGACCACACTCTGTCAATGTAACACACACAGGGAAGACCAGACTGACCCGACTCTGTCATTGTCACACACCCAGGGAAGAGACGACTGACCCCACTCTGTCAATGTAACACACCCAGGGAAGAGCAGACTGAACCCACTCTGTTAATGTAACACACCCAGTGAATAGCAGACTGACCTCACTCTGTCAATGTAGCACACCCAGGGAAGAGCAGACTGACCACACTCTGTCAATGTACCACACCCAGGGAACAGCAGACTGACACGACTCGGTCAATGTACCACACCCAGTGAAGAGCAGACTGACCCGACTCTGTCAGTGTAACACACCCAGGGAAGAGCAGAGTGACCCCACTCTGTCAATGTAACACACCCAGGGAAGAGCAGACTGACCACACTCTGTCAATGTACCAGACAGAGGGAACAGCAGACTGACCCGACTCGGTCAATGTACCACACCCAGTGAAGAGCAGACTGACCCAACTCTGGCAGTGTAACACACCCATGGAAGAGCAGACTGACCCCACTCTGTCACTGTAACACACCCAGTGAATAGCAGACTGACCTCACTCTGTCAATGTAACACACCCAGGGAAGAACAGACTGAACCCACTCTGTCAATACAACACACCCAGAGAAGATCAGATTGACCCCACTCTATCAATGTAACATACCCAGGGAAGAGCAGACTGAGCGCAATCTGTCAATGTAACACACCCAGGGAAGAGCAGACTGACCCCACTCTGTCAAAGTAACTCACCCAGTGATTAGCAGACTGACCTCACTCTGTCAATTTCAAACACCCAGGGAAGAGCAGACTGAACCCACTCTGTCAATATAACACACCCAGTGATTGGCAGACTGACCTCACTCTGTCAATGTCACACACCCAGGGAAGAGCAGACTGAACCCACTCTGTCAATATAACACACCCAGTGATTGGCAGACTGACATCACTCTGTCAATGTAACACACCCAGGGAAGAGCAGACTGACCGCAATCTGTCAATTTAACACAGCCAGGGAAGAGCAGACTGACCACACTCTGTCAATGTAACACACACAGGGAAGACCAGACTGACCCCACTCTGTCATTGTCACACACCCAGGGAAGAGCCGACTGACCCCACTCTGTCAATGTAACACACCCAGGGAAGAGCAGACTGACCTCACACTGTCAATGTAACAGACCCAGGGAAGAGCAGACTGACCCCATTCTGTCAATGTAACCCACCCAGTGAAGAGCAGACTGACCCCACTCTGTCAATGTCACACACCCAGGAAAGAGCAGACTGACCACACTCTGTCAATGTAACACACCCAAGGAAGAGCAGACTGACCCGACTCTATTAATGATACACAACCAGGGAAGACCAGACTGACCCCACTCTGTCAATGTAACCCACCCAGGGCAGAGCAGACTGACATCACTCTGTCAATGTAACACAACCAGGGAAGAACAGACTGACCCAGTCTGTCATTGTAACCCACCCAGGGAAGACCAGACTGACCCCACTCTGTCAATGTAACACACACAGGGAAGAGCAGACTGACCCCACTCTGTCAATGTCACAAACCCAGGGAAGAGCAGACTGACCACACTCTGTCAATGTAACACACCCAGGAAAGAGCAGACTGACCTCACTCTGCCAATGTAACACACCCAGGGAAGAACAGACTGAACCCACTCTGTCAATATTACACACCCAGATAAGATCAGATTGACCCCACTCTATCAATGTAACATACCAAGGGAAGAGCAGACTGACCGCAATCTGTCAATGTAACACAGCCAGGGAAGAGCAGACTGACCACACTCGGTCAAAGTAACACACCCAGGGAAGAATAGACAGACCCCACTCTGCCAATGTTAGCCACCAGGGAAGAGCAGACTGACCTCAAACTGTCAATGTAACACACGCAGGGAAGAGCAGACTGGCCACAATCTGTCAATGTACCACACCCAGGGAACAGCAGACTGACCCGACTTAGTCAATGTACCACACCCAGTGAAGAGCAGACTGACCCGACTCTGTCAGTGTAACACACCCAGGGAAGAGCAGACTGAACCCACTCTGTCAATGTAACACACCCAGTGAATAGCAGACTGACCTCACTCTGTCAATGTAACACACCCAGGGAAGAGCAGACTGACCACACTCTGTCAATGTACCACACCCAGGGAACAGCAGACTGACCCGACTCCGTCAATGTACCACACCCAGTGAAGAGCAGACTGACCCGACTCTGTCAGTGTAACACACCCAGGGAAGAGCAGACTGAACCCACTCTGTCAATGTAACACACCCAGGGAAGAGCAGACTGACCACACTCTGTCAATGTACCAGACCCAGGGAACAGCAGACTGACCCGACTCGGTCAATGTACCACACCCAGTGAAGAGCAGACTGACCCGACTCTGGCAGTGTAACACACCCATGGAAGAGCAGACTGACCCCACTCTTTCAATGTAACACACCCAGGGAAGAGCAGACTGACCCCACTCTGTCAATGTAAAACACCCAGGGAAGAACAGACTGAACACACTCTGTCAATACAACACACCCAGAGAAGATCAGATTGACCCCACTCTATGAATGTAACATACCCAGGGAAGAGCAGACTGAGCGCAATCTGTCAATGTAACACACCCAGGGAAGAGCAGACTGACCCCACTCTGTCAATGTAACATACCCAGGGAAGAGCAGACTGACCGCAATCTGTCAATGTAACACACCCAGGGAAGAACAGACGGAAAGCACTCTGTCAATATAACACAACCAGAGAAGATGAGATTGACCCCACTCTATCAACGTAACATTTTCAGGGAAGAGTAGACTGACCTCATACTGTCAATTTAACAAACCCAGGGAAGAGCAGACTGACCTCACACTGTCAATGTAACAGACCCAGAAAGAGCAGACTGACCCCACTCTGTCAATGTTACACACCCAAGGAAGAGCAGACTGACCCGACTCTATCAATGTAATACAACCAGGGAAGACCAGACTGACCCCACTCTGTCAATGTAACCCACCCAGGGCAGAGCAGACTGACCTCACTCTGTCAATGTAACACACGCAGGGAAGAACAGAATGACCCAGACTGTCATTGTAACCCACCCAGGGAAGACCAGACAGACCACACTCTGTCAATGTCACACACCCAGGGAAGAGCAGACTGACCACACTCTGTCAATGTTACACACCCAAGGAAGAGCAGACTGACCCGACTCTATCAATGAAACACAACCAGGGAAGACCAGACTGACCCCACTCTGTCAATGTAACCCACCCAGGGCAGAGCAGACTGACATCACTCTGTCAATGTTACACAACCAGGGAAGAACAGACTGACCCAGTCTGTCATTGTAACCCACCCAGGGAAGACCAGACTGACCCCACTCTGTCAATCTCACACACCCAGGGAAGAGCAGACTGACCCCACTCTGTCAATGTAACACACCCAGGAAAGAGCAGACTGACCTCACTCTGCCAATGTAACACACCCAGGGAAGAACAGACTGAACCCACTCTGTCAATATTACACACCCAGAGAAGATCAGATTGACCCCACTCTATCAATGTAACATACCAAGGGAAGAGCAGACTGACCGCAATCTGTCAATGTAACACAGCCAGGGAAGAGCAGACTGACCACACTCGGTCAAAGTAACACACCCAAGGAAGAGCAGACTGACCCGACTCTATCAATGAAACACAACCAGGGAAGACCAGACTGACCCCACTCTGTCAATGTAACCCACCCAGGGCAGAGCAGACTGACATCACTCTGTCAATGTAACACAACCAGGGAAGAACAGACTGACCCAGTCTGTCATTGTAACCCACCCAGGGAAGACCAGACTGACCCCACTCTGTCAATGTAACACACACAGGGAAGAGCAGACTGACCCCACTCTGTCAATGTCACACACCCAGGGAAGAGCAGACTGACCACACTCTGTCAATGTAACACACCCAGGAAAGAGCAGACTGACCTCACTCTGCCAATGTAACACACCCAGGGAAGAACAGACTGAACCCACTCTGTCAATATTACACACCCAGAGAAGATCAGATTGACCCCACTCTATCAATGTAACATACCAAGGGAAGAGCAGACTGACCGCAATCTGTCAATGTAACACAGCCAGGGAAGAGCAGACTGACCACACTCGGTCAAAGTAACACACCCAGGGAAGAATAGACAGACCCCACTCTGCCAATGTTAGCCACCAGGGAAGAGCAGACTGACCTCAAACTGTCAATGTAACACACGCAGGGAAGAGCAGACTGGCCACAATCTGTCAATGTACCACACCCAGGGAACAGCAGACTGACCCGACTTAGTCAATGTACCACACCCAGTGAAGAGCAGACTGACCCGACTCTGTCAGTGTAACACACCCAGGGAAGAGCAGACTGAACCCACTCTGTCAATGTAACACACCCAGTGAATAGCAGACTGACCTCACTCTGTCAATGTAACACACCCAGGGAAGAGCAGACTGACCACACTCGGTCAATGTACCACACCCAGGGAACAGCAGACTGACCCGACTCCGTCAATGTACCACACCCAGTGAAGAGCAGACTGACCCGACTCTGTCAGTGTAACACACCCAGGGAAGAGCAGACTGACCCCACTCTTTCAATGTAACACACCCAGTGAATAGCAGACTGACCTCACTCTGTCAATGTAACACACTCAGGGAAGAGCAGACTGACCCGACTCTGTCAATGTAACACACCCAGGGAAGAGCAGACTGACCCCACTCTGTCAATGTAAAACACCCAGGGAAGAACAGACTGAACACACTCTGTCAATATAACACACCCAGAGAAGATCAGATTGACCCCACTCTATGAATGTAACATACCCAGGGAAGAGCCGACTGAGCGCAATCTGTCAATGTAACACACCCAGGGAAGAGCAGACTGACCCCACTCTGTCAATGTAACATACCCAGGGAAGAGCAGACTGACCGCAATCTGTCAATGTAACACACCCAGGGAAGAACAGACGGAAAGCACTCTGTCAATATAACACAACCAGAGAAGATGAGATTGACCCCACTCTATCAACGTAACATTTTCAGGGAAGAGTAGACTGACCTCATACTGTCAATTTAACAAACTCAGGGAAGAGCAGACTGACCTCACACTGTCAATGTAACAGACCCAGAAAGAGCAGACTGACCCCACTCTGTCAATGTAACACACCCAAGGAAGAGCAGACTGACCCAACTCTATCAATGTAATACAACCAGGGAAGACCAGACTGACCCCACTCTGTCAATGTAACCCACCCAGGGCAGAGCAGACTGACCTCACTCTGTCAATGTAACACACGCAGGGAAGAACAGAATGACCCAGACTGTCATTGTAACCCACCCAGGGAAGACCAGACTGACCCCACTCTGTCAATGTAACACACACAGGGAAGGGCAGACTGACCCCACTCTGTCAATGTAACACACCCAGGGAAGAGCAGACAGACCACACTCTGTCAATGTCACACACCCAGGGAAGAGCAGACTGACCACACTCTGTCAATGTAACACACCCAAGGAAGAGCAGACTGACCCGACTCTATCAATGAAACACAACCAGGGAAGACCAGACTGACCCCACTCTGTCAATGTAACCCACCCAGGGCAGAGCAGACTGACATCACTCTGTCAATGTAACACAACCAGGGAAGAACAGACTGACCCAGTCTGTCATTGTAACCCACCCAGGGAAGACCAGACTGACCCCACTCTGTCAATGTAACACACACAGGGAAGAGCAGACTGACCCCACTCTGTCAATGTCACACACCCAGGGAAGAGCAGACTGACCACACTCTGTCAATGTAACACACCCAGGAAAGAGCAGACTGACCTCACTCTGCCAATGTAACACACCCAGGGAAGAACAGACTGAACCCACTCTGTCAATATTACACACCCAGAGAAGATCAGATTGACCCCACTCTATCAATGTAACATACCAAGGGAAGAGCAGACTGACCGCAATCTGTCAATGTAACACAGCCAGGGAAGAGCAGACTGACCACACTCGGTCAAAGTAACACACCCAAGGAAGAGCAGACTGACCCGACTCTATCAATGAAACACAACCAGGGAAGACCAGACTGACCCCACTCTGTCAATGTAACCCACCCAGGGCAGAGCAGACTGACATCACTCTGTCAATGTAACACAACCAGGGAAGAACAGACTGACCCAGTCTGTCATTGTAACCCACCCAGGGAAGACCAGACTGACCCCACTCTGTCAATGTAACACACACAGGGAAGAGCAGACTGACCCCACTCTGTCAATGTCACACACCCAGGGAAGAGCAGACTGACCACACTCTGTCAATGTAACACACCCAGGAAAGAGCAGACTGACCTCACTCTGCCAATGTAACACACCCAGGGAAGAACAGACTGAACCCACTCTGTCAATATTACACACCCAGAGAAGATCAGATTGACCCCACTCTATCAATGTAACATACCAAGGGAAGAGCAGACTGACCGCAATCTGTCAATGTAACACAGCCAGGGAAGAGCAGACTGACCACACTCGGTCAAAGTAACACACCCAGGGAAGAATAGACAGACCCCACTCTGCCAATGTTAGCCACCAGGGAAGAGCAGACTGACCACACTCGGTCAAAGTAACACACCCAGGGAAGAATAGACAGACCCCACTCTGCCAATGTAAGCCACCAGGGAAGAGCAGACTGACCTCAAACTGTCAATGTAACACACGCAGGGAAGAGCAGACTGGCCACAATCTGTCAATGTACCACACCCAGTGAACAGCAGACTGACCCGACTTAGTCAATGTACCACACCCAGTGAGGAGCATACTGACCCGACTCTGTCAGTGTAACACACCCAGGGAAGAGCAGACTGATCCCACTCTGTCAATGTAACACACCCAGTGAATAGCAGACTGACCTCACTCTGTCAATGTAACACACTCAGGGAAGAGCAGACTGACCCCACTCTGTCAATGTAACACACCCAGGGAAGAGCAGACTGACCCCACTCTGTCAATGTAAAACACCCAGGGAAGAACAGACTGAACACACTCTGTCAATATAACACACCCAGGGAAGATCAGATTGACCCCACTCTATGAATGTAACATACCCAGGGAAGAGCAGACTGAGTGCAATCTGTCAATGTAACACACCCAGGGAAGAGCAGACTGACCCCACTCTGTCAATGTAACATACCCAGGGAAGAGCAGACTGACCGCAATCTGTCAATGTAACACACCCAGCGAAGAACAGACGGAAAGCACTCTGTCAATATAACACAGCCAGAGAAGATGAGATTGACCCCACTCCATCAACGTAACATACTCAGGGAAGAGTAGACTGACCTCATACTGTCAATTTAACAAACCCAGGGAAGAGCAGACTGACCTCACACTGTCAATGTAACAGACCCAGAAAGAGCAGACTGACGCCACTCTGTCAATGTAACACACCCAAGGAAGAGCAGACTGACCCGACTCTATCAATGTAATACAACCAGGGAAGACCAGACTGACCCCACTCTGTCAATGTAACCCAACCAGGGCAGAGCAGACTGACCTCACTCTGTCAATGTAACACACGCAGGGAAGAACAGAATGACCCAAACTGTCATTGTAACCCACCCAGGGAAGACCAGACTGACCCCAATCTGTCAATGTAACACACACAGGGAAGAGCAGACTGACCCCACTCTGTCAATGTAACACACCCAGGGAAGAGCAGACAGACCACACTCTGTCAATGTCACACACCCAGGGAAGAGCAGACTGACCACACTCTGTCAATGTAACACACCCAAGGAAGAGCAGACTGACCCGACTCTATCAATGAAACACAACCAGGGAAGACCAGACTGACCCCACTCTGTCAATGTAACCCACCCAGGGCAGAGCAGACTGACATCACTCTGTCAATGTAACGCAACCAGGGAAGAACAGACTGACCCAGTCTGTCATTGTAACCCACCCAGGGAAGACCAGACTGACCCCACTCTGTCAATGTAACACACACAGGGAAGAGCAGACTGACCCCACTCTGTCAATGTCACACACCCAGGGAAGAGCAGACTGACCACACTCTGTCAATGTAACACACCCAGGAAAGAGCAGACTGACCTCACTCTGCCAATGTAACACACCCAGGGAAGAACAGACTGAACCCACTCTGTCAATATTACACACCCAGAGAAGATCAGATTGACCCCACTCTATCAATGTAACATACCAAGGGAAGAGCAGACTGACCGCAATCTGTCAATGTAACACAGCCAGGGAAGAGCAGACTGACCACACTCGGTCAAAGTAACACACCCAGGGAAGAATAGACAGACCCCACTCTGCCAATGTTAGCCACCAGGGAAGAGCAGACTGACCACACTCGGTCAAAGTAACACACCCAGGGAAGAATAGACAGACCCCACTCTGCCAATGTAAGCCACCAGGGAAGAGCAGACTGACCTCAAACTGTCAATGTAACACACGCAGGGAAGAGCAGACTGGCCACAATCTGTCAATGTACCACACCCAGTGAACAGCAGACTGACCCGACTTAGTCAATGTACCACACCCAGTGAGGAGCATACTGACCCGACTCTGTCAGTGTAACACACCCAGGGAAGAGCAGACTGATCCCACTCTGTCAATGTAACACACCCAGTGAATAGCAGACTGACCTCACTCTGTCAATGTAACACACTCAGGGAAGAGCAGACTGACCCCACTCTGTCAATGTAACACACCCAGGGAAGAGCAGACTGACCCCACTCTGTCAATGTAAAACACCCAGGGAAGAACAGACTGAACACACTCTGTCAATATAACACACCCAGGGAAGATCAGATTGACCCCACTCTATGAATGTAACATACCCAGGGAAGAGCAGACTGAGTGCAATCTGTCAATGTAACACACCCAGGGAAGAGCAGACTGACCCCACTCTGTCAATGTAACATACCCAGGGAAGAGCAGACTGACCGCAATCTGTCAATGTAACACACCCAGCGAAGAACAGACGGAAAGCACTCTGTCAATATAACACAGCCATAGAAGATGAGATTGACCCCACTCCATCAACGTAACACACTCAGGGAAGAGTAGACTGACCTCATACTGTCAATTTAACAAACCCAGGGAAGAGCAGACTGACCTCACACTGTCAATGTAACAGACCCAGAAAGAGCAGACTGACGCCACTCTGTCAATGTAACACACCCAAGGAAGAGCAGACTGACCCGACTCTATCAATGTAATACAACCAGGGAAGACCAGACTGACCCCACTCTGTCAATGTAACCCAACCAGGGCAGAGCAGACTGACCTCACTCTGTCAATGTAACACACGCAGGGAAGAACAGAATGACCCAAACTGTCATTGTAACCCACCCAGGGAAGACCAGACTGACCCCAATCTGTCAATGTAACACACACAGGGAAGAGCAGACTGACCCCACTCTGTCAATGTAACACACCCAGGGAAGAGCAGACAGACCACACTCTGTCAATGTCACACACCCAGGGAAGAGCAGACTGACCACACTCTGTCAATGTAACACACCCAAGGAAGAGCAGACTGACCCGACTCTATCAATGAAACACAACCAGGGAAGACCAGACTGACACCACTCTGTCAATGTAACCCACCCAGGGCAGAGCAGACTGACATCACTCTGTCAATGTAACGCAACCAGGGAAGAACAGACTGACCCAGTCTGTCATTGTAACCCACCCAGGGAAGACCAGACTGACCCCACTCTGTCAATGTAACACACACAGGGAAGAGCAGACTGACCCCACTCTGTCAATGTCACACACCCAGGGAAGAGCAGACTGACCACACTCTGTCAATGTAACACACCCAGGAAAGAGCAGACTGACCTCACTCTGCCAATGTAACACACCCAGGGAAGAACAGACTGAACCCACTCTGTCAATATTACACACCCAGAGAAGATCAGATTGACCCCACTCTATCAATGTAACATACCAAGGGAAGAGCAGACTGACCGCAATCTGTCAATGTAACACAGCCAGGGAAGAGCAGACTGACCACACTCGGTCAAAGTAACACACCCAGGGAAGAATAGACAGACCCCACTCTGCCAATGTAAGCCACCAGGGAAGAGAAGACTGACCTCAAACTGTCAATGTAACACACGCAGGGAAGAGCAGACTGGCCACAATCTGTCAATGTACCACACCCAGGGAACAGCAGACTGACCCGACTTAGTCAATGTACCACACCCAGTGAAGAGCAGACTGACCCGACTCTGTCAGTGTAACACACCCAGGGAAGAGCAGACTGAACCCACTCTGTCAATGTACCACACCCAGGGAACAGCAGACTGACCCGACTTAGTCAATGTACCACACCCAGTGAAGAGCAGACTGACCCCACTCTGTCAATGTAACACATCCAAGGAAGAGCAGACTGAACCGACTCTATCAATGTAATACAACCAGGGAAGACCAGACTGACCCCACTCTGTAAATGTAACACACCCAGGGAAGAGCAGACTGACCTCACTCTGTCAATGTAACACACCCAGGGAAGAACAGACTGACCCCACTCTGTCAATGTAACACACCCAGGGAAGAGCAGACTGACCCCACTCTATCAATGTAACACACCCAGTGAAGAGCAGACTGATACCAAATCGACAATGTAACCCACCTCGGGAAGAGCAGACTGACACCACTCTGTCATAGTAACACACCCAAGGAAGAGCAGACTGACCCCACTCTGTCAATGTAACACACCCAGTGAAGAGCAGACTGATACCAATTTGTCAATGTAACCCACCCCGGGAAGAGCAGACTGACACCACTCTGTCAATGTAACACACACAGGGAAGAGCAGACTGACACCACTCGGTCAATGTAACACACACAGGGAAGAGCAGACTGACCCCACTCTGTCAAAGTAACACACCCAGGGAAGAGCAGACTGAACCCACTCTGTCAATGTAACACACCCAGGGAAGAACAGACTGACCCCACTCTGTCAATGTAACACATCCAGGGAAGCGCAGACTGACTCCACTCGGTCAATGTAACACACCCAGGGAAGATCAGGCTGATTCCACTCTGTCAATGCAACACAACCAGGGAAGAGCAGACTGATCCCACTCTGTCAATGTAACCGACCCAGGGAAGACCAGACTGACCCCACTCTGTAAATGTAACTGACCCAGGGAAGACCAGACTGACCCCACTCTGTAAATGTAACAGACCCAGGGAAGAGCAGACTGACCTCACTCTGTCAATGTAACCCACCCCGGGAAGAGCAGACTGACACCACTCGGTCAATGTAACACACCCAGGGAAGAGCAGACTGACCCCACTCTATCAATGTAACCCACCCAGGGAAGAGCAGACTGACCGCTCTCTGTCAAAGTAACACACCGAGGGAAGAGCAGACTGAACCCATTCCGTCAATGTAACACACCCAGGGAAGAACACACTGACCCCACTCTGTCAATGTAACACACCCAGGGAAGAGCAGACTGACTACACTCTGTCAATGTAACACACCCAGGGAAGAGCAGACTGACCCCACTCTGTCAAAGTAACACACCCAAGGAAGAGCAGACTGACCCCACTCTGTCAATGTAACACACCCAGGGAAGAGCAGACTGACCCCACTCTGTCAAAGTAACACACCCAGGGAAGAGCAGACTGACCCCACTCTGTCAAAGTAACACACCCAGGGAAGAGCAGAATGACCCCACTCTGTCAAAGTAACACACCCAGGGAAGAGCAGACTGACCCCACTCTGTCAAAGTAACACACCCAGGGAAGAGCAGACTGAACCCACTCTGTCAATGTAACACACCCAGGGAAGTACATACTGACCCCACTCTGTCAATGTAACACACCCAGGGAAGAGCAGACTGACCCCACTCGGTCAATGTAACACACCCAGGGAAGAGCAGACTGATTCCACTCTGTCAATGCAACACAACCAGGGAAGAGCAGACTGACCCCACTCTGTCAATGTAACAGACCCAGGGAAGAGCAGACTGACCCCACTCTGTCAATGTAACACACCCAGTGAAGAGCAGACTGATACCACTTTGTCAATGAAACCCACCCCGGGAAGAGCATACTGACACCACTCTGTAAATGTAACACACACAGGGAAGAGCAGACTGACACCACTCTGTCAATGTAACACACACAGGGAAGAGCAGACTGACCCCACTCTGTCAATGTAACACACCCAGAGAAGAGCAGACTGACCCCACTCTATCAATGTAACACACCCAGGGAAGAGCAGACTGACCCCACTCTGTCAAAGTAACACACCAAGGGAAGAGCAGACTGACCCCACTCTGTCAATGTAACACACCCAGGGAAGAGCAGACTGACCTCACTCTGTCAAAGTAACACACCCAGGGAAGAGCAGATTGACCCCACTCTGTCAATGTAACACACCCAGGGAAGAGCAGACTGACCCCACTCTGTCAATGTAACACACACAGGGAAGAGCAGACTGACCCCACTCTGGCAATGTAACACACACAGGGAAGAACAGATTGACCCCACTCTGTCAAAGTAACACACCCAGGGAAGATCAGACTGACCCCACTCTGTCAATGTAACACACCCAGGGAAGAGCAGACTGACATCACTCAGTCAAAGTAACACACCCAGGGAAGAGCAGACAGACCCCACTCTGTCAATGTAACACACCCAGGGAAGAGCAGACTGACCCCACTCTGTCAATGTAACACACACAGGGAAGAACAGACTGACCGCACTCTGCCAATTTAACACACCCAGGGAAGAGCAGACTGACCTCACTCTGTCAAAGTAACACACCCAGGGAAGAGCAGACTGACCCAACTCTGTCAAAGTAACACACCCAGGGAAGAGCAGACTGACCCCACTCTGTCAAAGTAACACACCCAGGGAAGATCAGACTAATTCCAGTCTGTCAATTCTACACACCCAGTGAAGAGCAGACTGATACCAAATCGACAATGTAACCCACCTCGGGAAGAGCAGACTGACACCACTCTGTCATAGTAACACACCCAAGGAAGAGCAGACTGACCCCACTCTGTCAATGTAACACACCCAGTGAAGAGCAGACTGATACCAATTTGTCAATGTAACCCACCCCGGGAAGAGCAGACTGACACCACTCTGTCAATGTAACACACACAGGGAAGAGCAGACTGACACCACTCGGTCAATGTAACACACACAGGGAAGAGCAGACTGACCCCACTCTGTCAAAGTAACACACCCAGGGAAGAGCAGACTGAACCCACTCTGTCAATGTAACACACCCAGGGAAGAACAGACTGACCCCACTCTGTCAATGTAACACATCCAGGGAAGCGCAGACTGACTCCACTCGGTCAATGTAACACACCCAGGGAAGATCAGGCTGATTCCACTCTGTCAATGCAACACAACCAGGGAAGAGCAGACTGATCCCACTCTGTCAATGTAACCGACCCAGGGAAGACCAGACGGACCCCACTCTGTAAATGTAACTGACCCAGGGAAGACCAGACTGACCCCACTCTGTAAATGTAACAGACCCAGGGAAGAGCAGACTGACCTCACTCTGTCAATGTAAACCACCCCGGGAAGAGCAGACTGACACCACTCGGTCAATGTAACACACCCAGGAAAGAGCAGACTGACCCCACTCTATCAATGTAACCCACCCAGGGAAGAGCAGACTGACCGCTCTCTGTCAAAGTAACACACCCAGGGAAGAGCAGACTGAACCCATTCCGTCAATGTAACACACCCAGGGAAGAACACACTGACCCCACTCTGTCAATGTAACACACCCAGGGAAGAGCAGACTGACTACACTCTGTCAATGTAACACACCCAGGGAAGAGCAGACTGACCCCACTCTGTCAAAGTAACACACCCAAGGAAGAGCAGACTGACCCCACTCTGTCAATGTAACACACCCAGGGAAGAGCAGACTGACCCCACTCTGTCAAAGTAACACACCCAGGGAAGAGCAGACTGACCCCACTCTGTCAAAGTAACACACCCAGGGAAGAGCAGAATGACCCCACTCTGTCAAAGTAACACACCCAGGGTAGAGCAGACTGACCCCACTCTGTCAAAGTAACACACCCAGGGAAGAGCAGACTGAACCCACTCTGTCAATGTAACACACCCAGGGAAGTACAGACTGACCCCACTCTGTCAATGTAACACACCCAGGGAAGAGCAGACTGACCCCACACGGTCAATGTAACACACCCAGGGAAGAGCAGACTGATTCCACTCTGTCAATGCAACACAACCAGGGAAGAGCAGACTGACCCCACTCTGTCAATGTAACAGACCCAGGGAAGAGCAGACTGACCCCACTCTGTCAATGTAACACACCCAGTGAAGAGCAGACTGATACCACTTTGTCAATGTAACCCACCCCGGGAAGAGCATACTGACACCACTCTGTAAATGTAACACACACAGGGAAGAGCAGACTGACACCACTCTGTCAATGTAACACACACAGGGAAGAGCAGACTGACCCCACTCTGTCAATGTAACACACCCAGGGAAGAGCAGACTGACCCCACTCTATCAATGTAACACACCCAGGGAAGAGCAGACTGACCCCACTCTGTCAAAGTAACACACCAAGGGAAGAGCAGACTGAACCCATTCTGTCAATGTAACACACCCAGGGAAGAACAGACTGACCCCACTCTGTCAATGTAACACACCCAGGGAAGAGCAGACTGACACCACTCTGTCAAAGTAACACTCCCAGGGAAGAGCAGACTGACCCCACTCTGTCAATGTAACACACCCAGGGAAGAGCAGACTGACCTCACTCTGTCAAAGTAACACACCCAGGGAAGAGCAGATTGACCCCACTCTGTCAATGTAACACACCCAGGGAAGAGCAGACTGACCCCACTCTGTCAATGTAACACACACAGGGAAGAGCAGACTGACCCCACTCTGTCAATGTAACACACACAGGGAAGAACAGATTGACCCCACTCTGTCAAAGTAACACACCCAGGGAAGATCAGACTGACCCCACTCTGTCAATGTAACACACCCAGGGAAGAGCAGACTGACATCACTCAGTCAAAGTAACAGACCCAGGGAAGAGCAGACTGACCCCACTCTGTCAATGTAACACACCCAGGGAAGAGCAGACTGACCCCACTCTGTCAATGTAACACACACAGGGAAGAACAGACTGACCCCACTCTGCCAATTTAACACACCCAGGGAAGAGCAGACTGACCTCACTCTGTCAATGTAACACACCCAGGGAAGAGCAGACTGACCCCACTCCGTCAAAGTAACACACCCAGGGAAGAGCAGACTGACCCCACTCTGTCAAAGTAACACACACAGGGAAGAGCAGACTGACCCCACTCTGTCAATGTAACACACCCAGGGAAGAGCAGACTGACCCCACTCGGTCAATGTAACACACCCAGGGAAGATCAGACTAATTCCAGTCTGTCAATTCTACACACCCAGGGAAAATCAGACTGATTCCACTCTGTCAATGTAACACACCCAGGGAAGACCAGACTGACCCCACTCTGTAAATGTAACACACCCAGGGAAGAGCAGACTGACACCACTCTGTCAATGTAACACACCCAGGGAAGAGCAGAATGACCCCACTCTGTCAAGGTAACCCAACCAGGGAAGAGCAGACTGACCCCACTCTGTCAATGTAACACACCCAGGGAAGAGCAGACTGACCCCACTCTATCAATGTAACACACCCAGTGAAGAGCAGACTGATACCAATTCGTCAATGTAACCCACCTCGGGAAGAGCAGACTGACACCACTCTGTCATAGTAACACACCCAAGGAAGAGCAGACTGACCCCACTCTAGCAATGTAACACACCCAGGGAAGAGCAGACTGACCCCACTCTGTCAAAGTAACACACCCAGGGAAGAGCAGACTGAACCCATTCTGTCAATGTAACACACCCAGGGAAGAACAGACTGACCCCACTCTGTCAATGTAACACACCCAGGGAAGATCAGACTGACCCCACTCTGTCAATGTAACACACCCAGGGAAGAGCAGACTGACATCACTCTGTCAAAGTTACACACCCAGGGAAGAGCAGACTGACCCCACTCTGTCAATGTAACACACCCAGGGAAGAGCAGACTGACCTCACTCTGTCAAAGTAACACACCCAGGGAAGAGCAGACTGACCCCACTCTGTCAATGTAACACACCCAGGGAAGAGCAGACTGACCACACTCTGTCAAAGTAACACACCCAGGGAAGAGCAGACTGACCCCACTCTGTCAATGTAACACACACAGGGAAGAACAGACTGACCCCACTCTGTCAATTTAACACACCCAGTGAAGAGCAGACTGACCCCACTCTATCAATGTAACACACCCAGGGAAGATAAGACTGACCCCACTCTGTCAAAGTAACACACCCAGGGAAGAGCAGACTGACCCCACTCTGTCAAAGTAACACACCCAGGGAAGAGCAGACTGACCCCACTCGGTCAATGTAACACACCCAGGGAAGAGCAGACTGACCCCACTCGGTCAATGTAACACACCCAGGGAAGATCAGACTGATTCCAGTCTGTCAATTCTACACACACAGGGAAGATCAGACTGATTCCACTCTGTCAATGCAACACAACCAGGGAAGAGCAGACTGACCCCACTCTGTCAATGTAACCGACCCAGGGAAGACCAGACTGACCCCACTCTGTAAATGTAACACACCCAGGGAAGAGCAGACTGACACCACTCTGTCAATATAACACACCCAGGGAAGAGCAGGCTGACCCCACTCTATCAATGTAACACACCCAGTGAAGAGCAGACTGATACCAATTCGTCAATGTAACCCACCTCGGGAAGAGCAGACTGACACCACTCTGTCATAGTAACACACCCAAGGAAGAGCAGACTGACCCCACTCTGTCAATGTAACACACCCAGTGAAGAGCAGACTGATACCAATTTGTCAATGTAACACACACAGGGAAGAGCAGACTGACACCACTCGGTCAATGTAACACACACAGGGAAGAGCAGACTGACTCCACTCTGTCAATGTAACACACCCAGGGAAGAGCAGACTGACCCCACTCTATCAATGTAACCCACCCAGGGAAGAGCAGACTGACCCCACTCTGTCAAAGTAACACACCTAGGGAAGAGCAGACTGAACCCATTCTGTCAATGTAACACACCCAGGGAAGAACACACTGACCCCACTCTGTCAATGTAACAGACCCAGGGAAGAGCAGACTGACCCCACTCTGTCAATGTAACACACCCAGGGAAGAGCAGACTGACCCCACTCTGTCAAAGTAACAAACCCAGGGAAAAGCAGACTGACCCCACTCTGTCAATGTAACACACCCAGGGAAGAGCAGACTGACCTCACTCTGTCAAAGTAACACACCCAGGGTAGAGCAGACTGACCCCACTCTGTCAATGTAACACACCCAGGGAAGAGCAGACTGACCCCACTCTGTCAAAGTAACACACCCAGGGAAGAGCAGACTGACCCCACTCTGTCAATGTAACACACACAGGGAAGAGTAGACTGACCCCACTCTGTCAATTTAACACACCCAGGGAAGAGTAGACTGACCCCACTCTGTCAAAGTAACACACCCAGGGAAGAGCAGACTGACCCCACTCTGTCAAAGTAACACACCCAGGGAAGAGCAGACTGACCCCACTCTGTCAAAGTAACACACCCAGGGAAGAGCAGACTGACCCCACTCTGTCAAAGTAACACACCCAGGGAAGAGCAGACTGAACCCACTCTGTCAATGTAACACACCCAGGGAAGAACAGACTGACCCCACTCTGTCAATGTAACACACCCAGGGAAGAGCAGACTGACCCCACTCGGTCAATGTAACACACCCAGGGAAGAGCAGACTGATTCCACTCTGTCAATGCAACACAACCAGGGAAGAGCAGACTGACCCCTCTCTGTCAATGTAACCGAACTAGGGAAGACCAGACTGACCCCACTCTGTAAATGTAACAGACCCAGGGAAGCACAGACTGACACCACTACGTCAATGTAACACACCCAGGGAAGAGCAGACTGACCCCACTCTGTCAATGTTACACACACAGGGAAGAACAGACTGACCCCACTCTGTCAATTTAACACACCCAGATAAGAGCAGACTGACCCCACTGTGTCAAAGTAACACACCCAGGGAAGAGCAGACTGACCCCACTCTGTCAAAGTAACACACACAGGGAAGAGCAGACTGACCACACTCTGTCAAAGTAACACACCCAGGGAAGAGCAGACTGAACCCACTCTGTCAATGTAACACACCCAGGGAAGTACATACTGACCCCACTCTGTCAATGTAACACACCCAGGGAAGAGCAGACTGACCCCACTCGGTCAATGTAACACACCCAGGGAAGAGCAGACTGATTCCACTCTGTCAATGCAACACAACCAGGGAAGAGCAGACTGACCCCACTCTGTCAATGTAACAGACCCAGGGAAGAGCAGACTGACCCCACTCTGTCAATGTAACACACCCAGTGAAGAGCAGACTGATACCACTTTGTCAATGAAACCCACCCCGGGAAGAGCATACTGACACCACTCTGTAAATGTAACACACACAGGGAAGAGCAGACTGACACCACTCTGTCAATGTAACACACACAGGGAAGAGCAGACTGACCCCACTCTGTCAATGTAACACACCCAGGGAAGAGCAGACTGACCCCACTCTATCAATGTAACACACCCAGGGAAGAGCAGACTGACCCCACTCTGTCAAAGTAACACACCAAGGGAAGAGCAGACTGACCCCACTCTGTCAATGTAACACACCCAGGGAAGAGCAGACTGACCTCACTCTGTCAAAGTAACACACCCAGGGAAGAGCAGATTGACCCCACTCTGTCAATGTAACACACCCAGGGAAGAGCAGACTGACCCCACTCTGTCAATGTAACACACACAGGGAAGAGCAGACTGACCCCACTCTGGCAATGTAACACACACAGGGAAGAACAGATTGACCCCACTCTGTCAAAGTAACACACCCAGGGAAGATCAGACTGACCCCACTCTGTCAATGTAACACACCCAGGGAAGAGCAGACTGACATCACTCAGTCAAAGTAACACACCCAGGGAAGAGCAGACAGACCCCACTCTGTCAATGTAACACACCCAGGGAAGAGCAGACTGACCCCACTCTGTCAATGTAACACACACAGGGAAGAACAGACTGACCGCACTCTGCCAATTTAACACACCCAGGGAAGAGCAGACTGACCTCACTCTGTCAAAGTAACACACCCAGGGAAGAGCAGACTGACCCAACTCTGTCAAAGTAACACACCCAGGGAAGAGCAGACTGACCCCACTCTGTCAAAGTAACACACACAGGGAAGAGCAGACTGACCCCACTCTGTCAATGTAACACACCCAGGGAAGAGCAGACTGACCCCACTCGGTCAATGTAACACACCCAGGGAAGATCAGACTAATTCCAGTCTGTCAATTCTACACACCCAGTGAAGAGCAGACTGATACCAAATCGACAATGTAACCCACCTCGGGAAGAGCAGACTGACACCACTCTGTCATAGTAACACACCCAAGGAAGAGCAGACTGACCCCACTCTGTCAATGTAACACACCCAGTGAAGAGCAGACTGATACCAATTTGTCAATGTAACCCACCCCGGGAAGAGCAGACTGACACCACTCTGTCAATGTAACACACACAGGGAAGAGCAGACTGACACCACTCGGTCAATGTAACACACACAGGGAAGAGCAGACTGACCCCACTCTGTCAAAGTAACACACCCAGGGAAGAGCAGACTGAACCCACTCTGTCAATGTAACACACCCAGGGAAGAACAGACTGACCCCACTCTGTCAATGTAACACATCCAGGGAAGCGCAGACTGACTCCACTCGGTCAATGTAACACACCCAGGGAAGATCAGGCTGATTCCACTCTGTCAATGCAACACAACCAGGGAAGAGCAGACTGATCCCACTCTGTCAATGTAACCGACCGAGGGAAGACCAGACGGACCCCACTCTGTAAATGTAACTGACCCAGGGAAGACCAGACTGACCCCACTCTGTAAATGTAACAGACCCAGGGAAGAGCAGACTGACCTCACTCTGTCAATGTAAACCACCCCGGGAAGAGCAGACTGACACCACTCGGTCAATGTAACACACCCAGGAAAGAGCAGACTGACCCCACTCTATCAATGTAACCCACCCAGGGAAGAGCAGACTGACCGCTCTCTGTCAAAGTAACACACCCAGGGAAGAGCAGACTGAACCCATTCCGTCAATGTAACACACCCAGGGAAGAACACACTGACCCCACTCTGTCAATGTAACACACCCAGGGAAGAGCAGACTGACTACACTCTGTCAATGTAACACACCCAGGGAAGAGCAGACTGACCCCACTCTGTCAAAGTAACACACCCAAGGAAGAGCAGACTGACCCCACTCTGTCAATGTAACACACCCAGGGAAGAGCAGACTGACCCCACTCTGTCAAAGTAACACACCCAGGGAAGAGCAGACTGACCCCACTCTGTCAAAGTAACACACCCAGGGAAGAGCAGAATGACCCCACTCTGTCAAAGTAACACACCCAGGGAAGAGCAGACTGACCCCACTCTGTCAAAGTAACACACCCAGGGAAGAGCAGACTGAACCCACTCTGTCAATGTAACACACCCAGGGAAGTACAGACTGACCCCACTCTGTCAATGTAACACACCCAGGGAAGAGCAGACTGACCCCACACGGTCAATGTAACACACCCAGGGAAGAGCAGACTGATTCCACTCTGTCAATGCAACACAACCAGGGAAGAGCAGACTGACCCCACTCTGTCAATGTAACAGACCCAGGGAAGAGCAGACTGACCCCACTCTGTCAATGTAACACACCCAGTGAAGAGCAGACTGATACCACTTTGTCAATGTAACCCACCCCGGGAAGAGCATACTGACACCACTCTGTAAATGTAACACACACAGGGAAGAGCAGACTGACACCACTCTGTCAATGTAACACACACAGGGAAGAGCAGACTGACCCCACTCTGTCAATGTAACACACCCAGGGAAGAGCAGACTGACCCCACTCTATCAATGTAACACACCCAGGGAAGAGCAGACTGACCCCACTCTGTCAAAGTAACACACCAAGGGAAGAGCAGACTGAACCCATTCTGTCAATGTAACACACCCAGGGAAGAACAGACTGACCCCACTCTGTCAATGTAACACACCCAGGGAAGAGCAGACTGACACCACTCTGTCAAAGTAACACTCCCAGGGAAGAGCAGACTGACCCCACTCTGTCAATGTAACACACCCAGGGAAGAGCAGACTGACCTCACTCTGTCAAAGTAACACACCCAGGGAAGAGCAGATTGACCCCACTCTGTCAATGTAACACACCCAGGGAAGAGCAGACTGACCCCACTCTGTCAATGTAACACACACAGGGAAGAGCAGACTGACCCCACTCTGTCAATGTAACACACACAGGGAAGAACAGATTGACCCCACTCTGTCAAAGTAACACACCCAGGGAAGATCAGACTGACCCCACTCTGTCAATGTAACACACCCAGGGAAGAGCAGACTGACATCACTCAGTCAAAGTAACAGACCCAGGGAAGAGCAGACTGACCCCACTCTGTCAATGTAACACACCCAGGGAAGAGCAGACTGACCCCACTCTGTCAATGTAACACACACAGGGAAGAACAGACTGACCCCACACTGCCAATTTAACACACCCAGGGAAGAGCAGACTGACCTCACTCTGTCAAAGTAACACACCCAGGGAAGAGCAGACTGACCCCACTCCGTCAAAGTAACACACCCAGGGAAGAGCAGACTGACCCCACTCTGTCAAAGTAACACACACAGGGAAGAGCAGACTGACCCCACTCTGTCAATGTAACACACCCAGGGAAGAGCAGACTGACCCCACTCGGTCAATGTAACACACCCAGGGAAGATCAGACTAATTCCAGTCTGTCAATTCTACACACCCAGGGAAAATCAGACTGATTCCACTCTGTCAATGTAACACACCCAGGGAAGACCAGACTGACCCCACTCTGTAAATGTAACACACCCAGGGAAGAGCAGACTGACACCACTCTGTCAATGTAACACACCCAGGGAAGAGCAGAATGACCCCACTCTGTCAAGGTAACCCAACCAGGGAAGAGCAGACTGACCCCACTCTGTCAATGTAACACACCCAGGGAAGAGCAGACTGACCCCACTCTATCAATGTAACACACCCAGTGAAGAGCAGACTGATACCAATTCGTCAATGTAACCCACCTCGGGAAGAGCAGACTGACACCACTCTGTCATAGTAACACACCCAAGGAAGAGCAGACTGACCCCACTCTAGCAATGTAACACACCCAGGGAAGAGCAGACTGACCCCACTCTGTCAAAGTAACACACCCAGGGAAGAGCAGACTGAACCCATTCTGTCACTGTAACACACACAGGGAAGAACAGACTGACCCCACTCTGTCAATGTAACACACCCAGGGAAGATCAGACTGACCCCACTCTGTCAATGTAACACACCCAGGGAAGAGCAGACTGACATCACTCTGTCAAAGTTACACACCCAGGGAAGAGCAGACTGACCCCACTCTGTCAATGTAACACACCCAGGGAAGAGCAGACTGACCTCACTCTGTCAAAGTAACACACCCAGGGAAGAGCAGACTGACCCCACTCTGTCAATGTAACACACCCAGGGAAGAGCAGACTGACCACACTCTGTCAAAGTAACACACCCAGGGAAGAGCAGACTGACCCCACTCTGTCAATGTAACACACACAGGGAAGAACAGACTGACCCCACTCTGTCAATTTAACACACCCAGTGAAGAGCAGACTGACCCCACTCTATCAATGTAACACACCCAGGGAAGAGCAGACTGACCCCACTCTGTCAAAGTAACACACCCAGGGAAGAGCAGACTGACCCCACTCTGTCAAAGTAACACACCCAGGGAAGAGCAGACTGACCCCACTCGGTCAATGTAACACACCCAGGGAAGAGCAGACTGACCCCACTCGGTCAATGTAACACACCCAGGGAAGATCAGACTGATTCCAGTCTGTCAATTCTACACACACAGGGAAGATCAGACTGATTCCACTCTGTCAATGCAACACAACCAGGGAAGAGCAGACTGACCCCACTCTGTCAATGTAACCGACCCAGGGAAGACCAGACTGACCCCACTCTGTAAATGTAACACACCCAGGGAAGAGCAGACTGACACCACTCTGTCAATATAACACACCCAGGGAAGAGCAGACTGACCCCACTCTGTCAAGGTAACCAACCCAGGGAAGAGCAGACTGACCCCACTCTGTCAATGTAACACACCCAGGGAAGAGCAGGCTGACCCCACTCTATCAATGTAACACACCCAGTGAAGAGCAGACTGATACCAATTCGTCAATGTAACCCACCTCGGGAAGAGCAGACTGACACCACTCTGTCATAGTAACACACCCAAGGAAGAGCAGACTGACCCCACTCTGTCAATGTAACACACCCAGTGAAGAGCAGACTGATACCAATTTGTCAATGTAACACACACAGGGAAGAGCAGACTGACACCACTCGGTCAATGTAACACACACAGGGAAGAGCAGACTGACCCCACTCTGTCAATGTAACACACCCAGGGAAGAGCAGACTGACCCCACTCTATCAATGTAACCCACCCAGGGAAGAGCAGACTGACCCCACTCTGTCAAAGTAACACACCTAGGGAAGAGCAGACTGAACCCATTCTGTCAATGTAACACACCCAGGGAAGAACACACTGACCCCACTCTGTCAATGTAACAGACCCAGGGAAGAGCAGACTGACCCCACTCTGTCAATGTAACACACCCAGGGAAGAGCAGACTGACCCCACTCTGTCAAAGTAACAAACCCAGGGAAGAGCAGACTGACCCCACTCTGTCAATGTAACACACCCAGGGAAGAGCAGACTGACCTCACTCTGTCAAAGTAACACACCCAGGGTAGAGCAGACTGACCCCACTCTGTCAATGTAACACACCCAGGGAAGAGCAGACTGACCCCACTCTGTCAAAGTAACACACCCAGGGAAGAGCAGACTGACCCCACTCTGTCAATGTAACACACACAGGGAAGAGTAGACTGACCCCACTCTGTCAATTTAACACACCCAGGGAAGAGTAGACTGACCCCACTCTGTCAAAGTAACACACCCAGGGAAGAGCAGACTGACCCCACTCTGTCAAAGTAACACACCCAGGGAAGAGCAGACTGACACCACTCTGTCAAAGTAACACACCCAGGGAAGAGCAGACTGACCCCACTCTGTCAAAGTAACACACCCAGGGAAGAGCAGACTGAACCCACTCTGTCAATGTAACACACCCAGGGAAGAACAGACTGACCCCACTCTGTCAATGTAACACACCCAGGGAAGAGCAGACTGACCCCACTCGGTCAATGTAACACACCCAGGGAAGAGCAGACTGATTCCACTCTGTCAATGCAACACAACCAGGGAAGAGCAGACTGACCCCTCTCTGTCAATGTAACCGAACTAGGGAAGACCAGACTGACCCCACTCTGTAAATGTAACAGACCCAGGGAAGCACAGACTGACACCACTACGTCAATGTAACACACCCAGGGAAGAGCAGACTGACCCCACTCTGTCAATGTTACACACACAGGGAAGAACAGACTGACCCCACTCTGTCAATTTAACACACCCAGATAAGAGCAGACTGACCCCACTGTGTCAAAGTAACACACCCAGGGAAGAGCAGACTGACCCCACTCTGTCAAAGTAACACACACAGGGAAGAGCAGACTGACCACACTCTGTCAAAGTAACACACGCAGGGATAGCAGATTGACCCCACTCTGTCAAAGTAACACACCCAGGGAAGAACAGACTGACCCAACTCTGTCAATGTAACACACCCAGGGAAGAGCAGACTGACCCCACTCTGTCAAAGTAACACACCCAGGGAAGAGCAGACTGACCCCACTCTGTCAATGTAACACACACAGGGAAGAGCAGACTGACCTCACTCTGTCAAAGTAACACACCCAGGGAAGAGCAGACTGACCCCACTCTGTCAATGTAACACACACAGGGAAGAACAGACTGACCCCACTCTGTCAATTTAACACACCCAGATAAGAGCAGACTGACCCCACTGTGTCAAAGTAACACACCCAGGGAAGAGCAGACTGACCCCACTCTGTCAAAGTAACACACACAGGGAGGAGCAGACTTACCACACTCTGTCAAAGTAACACACGCAGGGATAGCAGATTGACCCCACTCTGTCAAAGTAACACACCCAGGGAAGAACAGACTGACCCAACTCTGTCAATGTAACACACCCAGGGAAGAGCAGACTGACCCCACTCTGTCAAAGTAACACACCCAGGGAAGAGCAGACTGACCCCACTCTGTCAATGTAACACACACAGGGAAGAACAGACTGACCCCACTCTGTCAATTTAACACACCCAGGGAAGAGCAGACTGACCCCACTCTGTCAAAGTAACACACCCAGGGAAGAGCAGACTGACCCCACTCTGTCAAAGTAACACACCCAGGGAAGAGCAGACTGATCCCACTCTGTCAAAGTAACACACCCAGGGAAGAGCAGACTGACCCCACTCTGTCAAAGTAACACACCCAGGGAAGAGCAGACTGACCCCACTCTGTCAAAGTAACACACCCAGGGAAGAGCAGACTGACCCCACTCTGTCAAAGTAACACACCCAGGAAAGGGCAGACTGACCCCACTCTGTCAAAGTAACACACCCAGGGAAAACCAGCCTGACCCCACTCTGTCAAAGTAACACACCCAGGGAAGAGCAGACTGACCCCACTCTGTCAAAGTAACACACCCAGGGAAGAGCAGACTGAACCCTCTCTGTCAATGTAACACACCCAGGGATGAACAGACTGACCCCACTCTGTCAATGTAACACACCCAGGGAAGAGCAGACTGACCCCACTCGGTCAATGTAACACACCCAGGGAAGTTCAGACTGATTCCAGTCTGTCAATTCTACACACCCAGGGAAGATCAGACTGATTCCACTCTGTCAATGCAAGACAACCAGGGAAGATCAGACTGACCCCACTCTGTCAATGTAACCGACCCAGGGAAGACAAGACTGACCCCACTCTGTATATGTAACACACACAGGGAAGAGCAGACTGACACCACTCTGTCAATGTAACACACACAGGGAAGAACAGACTGACCCCACTCTGTCAATTTAACACACGCAGGGAAGAGCAGACTGACCTCACTCTGTCAAAGTAACACACCCAGGGAAGAGCAGACTGACCCCACTCTGTCGAAGTAACACACCCAGGGATGAGCAGACTGACCCCACTCTGTCAAAGTAACACACCCAGGGAAGAGCAGACTGACCCCACTCTGTCAAAGTAACACACCCCGGAAAGGGCAGACTGACCCCACTCTGTCAAAGTAACACACCCAGGGAAAACCAGACTGACACCACTCTGTCAAAGTAACACACCCAGGGAAGAGCAGACTGACTCCACTCTGTCAAAGTAACACACCCAGGGAAGAGCAGATTGAACCCACTGTGTCAATGTAACACACCCAGGGATGAACAGACTGACCCCACTCTGTCAATGTAACACACCCAGGGAAGAGCAGACTGACCCCACTCGGTCAATGTAACACAGCCAGGGAAGATCAGACTGATTCCAGTCTGTCAATTCTACACACCCAGGGAAGATCAGACTGATTCCACTCTGTCAATGCAAGACAACCAGGGAAGATCAGACTGACCCCACTCTGTCAATGTAACCGACCCAGGGAAGACCAGACTGACCCCACTCTGTAAATATAACACACCCAGGGAAGAGCAGACTGACACCACTCCGTCAATGTAACACACCCAGGGAAGAGCAGACTGACCCCACTCTGTCAATGTAACCCACCCAGGGAAGAGCAGACTGACCCCACACTGTCAATGTAACACACCCAGGGAAGAGCAGACTGACCCCACTCTATCAATGTAACACACCCAGGGAAGAGCAGACTGAACCCATTCTGTCAATGTAACACACCCAGGGAAGAACAGACTGACCCGACTCTGTCAATGTAACACACCCAGGGAAGAGCAGACTGACCCACTCTGTCAATGTAACACACCCAGGGAAGAGCAGACTGACCCCACTCTGTCAAAGTAACACACCCAGGGAAGAGAAGACTGACCCCACTCTGTCAATGAAACACACCCAGGGAAGAGCAGACTGACCTCACTCTGTCAAAGTAACACACCCAGGGAAGAGCAGACTGACCCCACTCTGTCAATGTTACACACCCAGGGAAGAGCAGACTGACCCCACTCTGTCAAAGTCACACACCCAGGGAAGAGAAGACTGACCCCACTCTGTCAAACTAACATACCCAGGGAAGAGCAGACTGACCCCACTCTGTCAATTTAACACACCCAGGGAAGAGCAGACTGACGCCACTCTGTCAAAGTAACACACACAGGGAAGAGCATTCTGACCCCACTCTGTCAATGTACCACACTCAGGGAAGAGCAGTCTGACCCCACTCTGTCAATGAAAAACATCCTGGGAAGAGCAGACTGACCCCACTCTGTCAATGTAACACACCCAGGGATGAGCAGACTGACCCCACTCTGTCAATTTAACACACCCAGGGAAGAGCAGACTGACCCCACTCTGTCAAAGTAACACACCCAGGGAAGAGCAGACTGACGCCACTCTGTCAAAGTAACACACCCAGGGAAGAGCAGACTGACCCCACTCTGTCAAAGTAACACACCCAGGGAAGAGCAGACTGACCCCACTCTGTCAAAGTAACACACCCAGGGAAGAGCAGACTGATCCCACTCTGTCAAAGTAACACACCCAGGGAAGAGCAGACTGACCCCACTCTGTCAAAGTAACACACCCAGGGAAGAGCAGACTGACCCCACTCTGTCAAAGTAACACACCCAGGGAAGAGCAGACTGACCCCACTCTGTCAAAGTAACACACCCAGGAAAGGGCAGACTGACCCCACTCTGTCAAAGTAACACACCCAGGGAAAACCAGCCTGACCCCACTATGTCAAAGTAACACACCCAGGGAAGAGCAGACTGACCCCACTCTGTCAAAGTAACACACCCAGGGAAGAGCAGACTGAACCCTCTCTGTCAATGTAACACACCCAGGGATGAACAGACTGACCCCACTCTGTCAATGTAACACACCCAGGGAAGAGCAGACTGACCCCACTCGGTCAATGTAACACACCCAGGGAAGTTCAGACTGATTCCAGTCTGTCAATTCTACACACCCAGGGAAGATCAGACTGATTCCACTCTGTCAATGCATGACAACCAGGGAAGATCAGACTGACCCCACTCTGTCAATGTAACCGACCCAGGGAAGACAAGACTGACCCCACTCTGTATATGTAACACACCCAGGGAAGAGCAGACTGACACCACTCTGTCAATGTAACACACACAGGGAAGAACAGACTGACCCCACTCTGTCAATTTAACACACCCAGGGAAGAGCAGACTGACCCCACTCTGTCAAAGTAACACACCCAGGGAAGAGCAGACTGACCCCACTCTGTCAATGTAACACACACAGGGAAGAGCAGACTGACCTCACTCTGTCAAAGTAACACACCCAGGGAAGAGCAGACTGACCCCACTCTGTCAATGTAACACACACAGGGAAGAACAGACTGACCCCACTCTGTCAATTTAACACACCCAGATAAGAGCAGACTGACCCCACTGTGTCAAAGTAACACACCCAGGGAAGAGCAGACTGACCCCACTCTGTCAAAGTAACACACACAGGGAGGAGCAGACTTACCACACTCTGTCAAAGTAACACACGCAGGGATAGCAGATTGACCCCACTCTGTCAAAGTAACACACCCAGGGAAGAACAGACTGACCCAACTCTGTCAATGTAACACACCCAGGGAAGAGCAGACTGACCCCACTCTGTCAAAGTAACACACCCAGGGAAGAGCAGACTGACCCCACTCTGTCAATGTAACACACACAGGGAAGAACAGACTGACCCCACTCTGTCAATTTAACACACCCAGGGAAGAGCAGACTGACCCCACTCTGTCAAAGTAACACACCCAGGGAAGAGCAGACTGACCCCACTCTGTCAAAGTAACACACCCAGGGAAGAGCAGACTGATCCCACTCTGTCAAAGTAACACACCCAGGGAAGAGCAGACTGACCCCACTCTGTCAAAGTAACACACCCAGGGAAGAGCAGACTGACCCCACTCTGTCAAAGTAACACACCCAGGGAAGAGCAGACTGACCCCACTCTGTCAAAGTAACACACCCAGGAAAGGGCAGACTGACCCCACTCTGTCAAAGTAACACACCCAGGGAAAACCAGCCTGACCCCACTCTGTCAAAGTAACACACCCAGGGAAGAGCAGACTGACCCCACTCTGTCAAAGTAACACACCCAGGGAAGAGCAGACTGAACCCTCTCTGTCAATGTAACACACCCAGGGATGAACAGACTGACCCCACTCTGTCAATGTAACACACCCAGGGAAGAGCAGACTGACCCCACTCGGTCAATGTAACACACCCAGGGAAGTTCAGACTGATTCCAGTCTGTCAATTCTACACACCCAGGGAAGATCAGACTGATTCCACTCTGTCAATGCAAGACAACCAGGGAAGATCAGACTGACCCCACTCTGTCAATGTAACCGACCCAGGGAAGACAAGACTGACCCCACTCTGTATATGTAACACACACAGGGAAGAGCAGACTGACACCACTCTGTCAATGTAACACACACAGGGAAGAACAGACTGACCCCACTCTGTCAATTTAACACACGCAGGGAAGAGCAGACTGACCTCACTCTGTCAAAGTAACACACCCAGGGAAGAGCAGACTGACCCCACTCTGTCGAAGTAACACACCCAGGGATGAGCAGACTGACCCCACTCTGTCAAAGTAACACACCCAGGGAAGAGCAGACTGACCCCACTCTGTCAAAGTAACACACCCCGGAAAGGGCAGACTGACCCCACTCTGTCAAAGTAACACACCCAGGGAAAACCAGACTGACACCACTCTGTCAAAGTAACACACCCAGGGAAGAGCAGACTGACTCCACTCTGTCAAAGTAACACACCCAGGGAAGAGCAGATTGAACCCACTGTGTCAATGTAACACACCCAGGGATGAACAGACTGACCCCACTCTGTCAATGTAACACACCCAGGGAAGAGCAGACTGACCCCACTCGGTCAATGTAACACAGCCAGGGAAGATCAGACTGATTCCAGTCTGTCAATTCTACACACCCAGGGAAGATCAGACTGATTCCACTCTGTCAATGCAAGACAACCAGGGAAGATCAGACTGACCCCACTCTGTCAATGTAACCGACCCAGGGAAGACCAGACTGACCCCACTCTGTAAATATAACACACCCAGGGAAGAGCAGACTGACACCACTCCGTCAATGTAACACACCCAGGGAAGAGCAGACTGACCCCACTCTGTCAATGTAACCCACCCAGGGAAGAGCAGACTGACCCCACACTGTCAATGTAACACACCCAGGGAAGAGCAGACTGACCCCACTCTATCAATGTAACACACCCAGGGAAGAGCAGACTGAACCCATTCTGTCAATGTAACACACCCAGGGAAGAACAGACTGACCCGACTCTGTCAATGTAACACACCCAGGGAAGAGCAGACTGACCCACTCTGTCAATGTAACACACCCAGGGAAGAGCAGACTGACCCCACTCTGTCAAAGTAACACACCCAGGGAAGAGAAGACTGACCCCACTCTGTCAATGAAACACACCCAGGGAAGAGCAGACTGACCTCACTCTGTCAAAGTAACACACCCAGGGAAGAGCAGACTGACCCCACTCTGTCAATGTTACACACCCAGGGAAGAGCAGACTGACCCCACTCTGTCAAAGTCACACACCCAGGGAAGAGAAGACTGACCCCACTCTGTCAAACTAACATACCCAGGGAAGAGCAGACTGACCCCACTCTGTCAATTTAACACACCCAGGGAAGAGCAGACTGACGCCACTCTGTCAAAGTAACACACACAGGGAAGAGCAGACTGACCCCACTCTGTCAATGTACCACACTCAGGGAAGAGCAGTCTGACCCCACTCTGTCAATGAAAAACATCCTGGGAAGAGCAGACTGACCCCACTCTGTCAATGTAACACACCCAGGGATGAGCAGACTGACCCCACTCTGTCAATTTAACACACCCAGGGAAGAGCAGACTGACCCCACTCTGTCAAAGTAACACACCCAGGGAAGAGCAGACTGACGCCACTCTGTCAAAGTAACACACCCAGGGAAGAGCAGACTGACCCCACTCTGTCAAAGTAACACACCCAGGGAAGAGCAGACTGACCCCACTCTGTCAAAGTAACACACCCAGGGAAGAGCAGACTGATCCCACTCTGTCAAAGTAACACACCCAGGGAAGAGCAGACTGACCCCACTCTGTCAAAGTAACACACCCAGGGAAGAGCAGACTGACCCCACTCTGTCAAAGTAACACACCCAGGGAAGAGCAGACTGACCCCACTCTGTCAAAGTAACACACCCAGGAAAGGGCAGACTGACCCCACTCTGTCAAAGTAACACACCCAGGGAAAACCAGCCTGACCCCACTATGTCAAAGTAACACACCCAGGGAAGAGCAGACTGACCCCACTCTGTCAAAGTAACACACCCAGGGAAGAGCAGACTGAACCCTCTCTGTCAATGTAACACACCCAGGGATGAACAGACTGACCCCACTCTGTCAATGTAACACACCCAGGGAAGAGCAGACTGACCCCACTCGGTCAATGTAACACACCCAGGGAAGTTCAGACTGATTCCAGTCTGTCAATTCTACACACCCAGGGAAGATCAGACTGATTCCACTCTGTCAATGCATGACAACCAGGGAAGATCAGACTGACCCCACTCTGTCAATGTAACCGACCCAGGGAAGACAAGACTGACCCCACTCTGTATATGTAACACACCCAGGGAAGAGCAGACTGACACCACTCTGTCAATGTAACACACACAGGGAAGAACAGACTGACCCCACTCTGTCAATTTAACACACCCAGGGAAGAGCAGACTGACCTCACTCTGTCAAAGTAACACACCCAGGGAAGAGAAGACTGACCCCACTCTGTCAAAGTAACACACCCAGGGAAGAGCAGACTGACCCCACTCTGTCAAAGTAACACACCCAGGGATGAGCAGACTGACCCCACTCTGTCAAAGTAACACACCCAGGGAAGAGCAGACTGACCCCACTCTGTCAAAGTAACACACCCTGGAAAGGGCAGACTGACCCCACTCTGTCAAAGTAACACACCCAGGGAAAACCAGACTGACACCACTCTGTCAAAGTAACACACCCAGGGAAGAGCAGACTGACTCCACTCTGTCAAAGTAACACACCCAGGGAAGAGCCGACTGACCCCACTCTGTCAAAGTAACACACCCAGGGAAGAGCAGATTGAACCCACTGTGTCAATGTAACACACCCAGGGATGAACAGACTGACCCCACTCTGTCAATGTAACACACCCAGGGAAGAGCAGACTGACACCACTCGGTCAATGTAACACAGCCAGGGAAGATCAGACTGATTCCAGTCTGTCAATTCTACACACCCAGGGAAGATCAGACTGATTCCACTCTGTCAATGCAAGACAACCAGGGAAGATCAGACTGACCCCACTCTGTCAATGTAACCGACCCAGGGAAAACCAGACTGACCCCACTCTATCAATGTAACCCACCCAGGGAAGAGCAGACTGACCCCACTCTGTCAAAGTAACACACCCAGGGAAGAGCAGACTGAACCCATTCTGTCAATGTAACACACCCAGGGAAGAACAGACTGACCCGACTCTGTCAATGTAACACACCCAGGGAAGAGCAGACTGACCCCACTCTGTCAATGTAACACACCCAGGGAAGAGCAGACTGACCCCACTCTGTCAAAGTAACACACCCAGGGAAGAGAAGACTGACCCCACTCTGTCAATGAAACACACCCAGGGAAGAGCAGACTGACCTCACTCTGTCAAAGTAACACACCCAGGGAAGAGCAGACTGACCCCACTCTGTCAATGTTACACACCCAGGGAAGAGCAGACTGACCCCACTCTGTCAAAGTCACACACCCAGGGAAGAGAAGACTGACCCCACTCTGTCAAACTAACACACCCAGGGAAGAGCAGACTGACCCCACTCTGTCAATTTAACACACCCAGGGAAGAGCAGACTGACGATACTCTGTCAAAGTAACACACACAGGGAAGAGCAGACTGACCCCACTCTGTCAATGTACCACACTCAGGGAAGAGCAGTCTGACCCCACTCTGTCAATGAAAAACATCCTGGGAAGAGCAGACTGACCCCACTCTGTCAATGTAACACACCCAGGGATGAGCAGACTGACCCCACTCTGTCAATGTAACACACCCAGGGAAGAGCAGACTGACCCCACTCGGTCAATGTAACACACCCAGGGAAGTTCAGACAAATTCCAGTCTGTCAATTCTACACACCCAGGGAAGATCAGACTGATTCCACTCTGTCAATGAATGACAACCAGGGAAGATCAGACTGACCCCACTCTGTCAATGTAACCGACCCAGGGAAGACAAGACTGACCCCACTCTGTATATGTAACACACCCAGGGAAGAGCAGACTGACACCACTCTGTCAATGTAACACACACAGGGAAGAACAGACTGACCCCACTCTGTCAATTTAACACACCCAGGGAAGAGCAGACTGACCTCACTCTGTCAAAGTAACACACCCAGGGAAGAGAAGACTGACCCCACTCTGTCAAAGTAACACACCCAGGGAAGAGCAGACTGACCCCACTCTGTCAAAGTAACACACCCAGGGATGAGCAGACTGACCCCACTCTGTCAAAGTAACACACCCAGGGAAGAGCAGACTGACCCCACTCTGTCAAAGTAACACACCCCGGAAAGGGCAGACTGACCCCACTCTGTCAAAGTAACACACCCAGGGAAAACCAGACTGACACCACTCTGTCAAAGTAACACACCCAGGGAAGAGCAGACTGACTCCACTCTGTCAAAGTAACACACCCAGGGAAGAGCCGACTGACCCCACTCTGTCAAAGTAAAACACCCAGGGAAGAGCAGATTGAACCCACTGTGTCAATGTAACACACCCTGGGATGAACAGACTGACCCCACTCTGTCAATGTAACACACCCAGGGAAGAGCAGACTGACCCCACTCGGTCAATGTAACACAGCCAGGGAAGATCAGACTGATTCCAGTCTGTCAATTCTACACACCCAGGGAAGATCAGACTGATTCCACTCTGTCAATGCAAGACAACCAGGGAAGATCAGACTGACCCCACTCTGTCAATGTAACCGACCCAGGGAAGACCAGACTGACCCCACTCTGTAAATGTAACACACCCAGGGAAGAGCAGACTGACACCACTCCGTCAATGTAACACACACAGGGAAGAGCAGACTGACCCCACTCTGTCAATGTAACCCACCCAGGGAAGAGCAGACTGACCCCACTCTGTCAATGTAACACACCCAGGGAAGAGCAGACTGACCCCACTCTATCAATGTAACCCACCCAGGGAAGAGCAGACTGACCCCACTCTGTCAAAGTAACACACCCAGGGAAGAGCAGACTGAACCCATTCTGTCAATGTAACACACCCAGGGAAGAACAGACTGACCCGACTCTGTCAATGTAACACACCCAGGGAAGAGCAGACTGACCCCACTCTGTCAATGTAACACACCCAGGGAAGAGCAGACTGACCCCACTCTGTCAAAGTAACACACCCAGGGAAGAGAAGACTGACCCCACTCTGTCAATGAAACACACCCAGGGAAGAGCAGACTGACCTCACTCTGTCAAAGTAACACACCCAGGGAAGAGCAGACTGACCCCACTCTGTCAATGTTACACACCCAGGGAAGAGCAGACTGACCCCACTCTGTCAAAGTCACACACCCAGGGAAGAGAAGACTGACCCCACTCTGTCAAACTAACACACCCAGGGAAGAGCAGACTGACCCCACTCTGTCAATTTAACACACCCAGGGAAGAGCAGACTGACGCCACTCTGTCAAAGTAACACACACAGGGAAGAGCAGACTGACCCCACTCTGTCAATGTACCACACTCAGGGAAGAGCAGTCTGACCCCACTCTGTCAATGAAAAACATCCTGGGAAGAGCAGACTGACCCCACTCTGTCAATGTAACACACCCAGGGATGAGCAGACTGACCCCACTCTGTCAATTTAACACACCCAGGGAAGAGCAGACTGACCCCACTCTGTCAAAGTAACACACCCAGGGAAGAGCAGACTGACGCCACTCTGTCAAAGTAACACACCCAGGGAAGAGCAGACTGACCCCACTCTGTCAAAGTAACACACCCAGGGAAGAGCAGACTGACCCCACTCTGTCAAAGTAACACACCCAGGAAAGAGCAGACTGACCCCAGTCTGTCAATGTAACACACCCAGGGAAGAACAGATTGACCCCACTCTGTCAATGTAACACACCCAGGGAAGAGCAGACTGACCCCACTCTGTCAAAGTAACACACCCAGGGAAGAGCAGACTGACCCCACTCTGTCAAAGTAACTCACCCAGGGAAGAGCAGACTGACCCCACTCTGTCAAAGTAACACACCCAGGAAAGGGCAGACTGACCCCACTCTGTCAAAGTAACACACCCAGGGAAAACCAGACTGACCCCACTCTGTCAAAGTAGCACACCCAGGGAAGAGCAGACTGACCCCACTCTGTCAAAGTAACACACCCAGGGAAGAGCAGACTGACCCCAGTCTGTCAAAGTAACACACCCAGGGAAGAGCAGACTGAACCCTCTCTGTCAATGTAACACACCCAGGGATGAACAGACTGACCCCACTCTGTCAATGTAACACACCCAGGGAAGAGCAGACTGACCCCACTCGGTCAATGTAACACACCCAGGGAAGTTCAGACTGATTCCAGTCTGTCAATTCTACACACCCAGGGAAGATCAGACTGATTCCACTCTGTCAATGCAAGACCAGCAGGGATGATCAGACTGACCCCACTCTGTCAATGTAACCGACACAGGGAAGACCAGACTGACCCCACTCTGTAAATGTAACACACCCAGGGAAGAGCAGACTGACACGACTCTGTCAATGTAACACACACAGGGAAGAACAGACTGACCCCACTCTGTCAATTTAACACACCCAGGGAAGAGCAGACTGACCTCACTCTGTCAAAGTAACACACCCAGGGAAGAGCAGACTGACCCCACTCTGTCAAAGTAACACACCCAGGGAAGAGCAGACTGACCCCACTCTGTCAAAGTAACACACCCAGGGATGAGCAGACTGACCCCACTCTGTCAAAGTAACACACCCAGGGAAGAGCAGACTGACCCCACTCTGTCAAAGTAAGACACCCCGGAAAGGGCAGACTGACCCCACTCTGTCAAAGTAACACACCCAGGGAAAACCAGACTGACACCACTCTGTCAAAGTAGCACACCCAGGGAAGAGCAGACTGACCCCACTCTGTCAAAGTAACACACCCAGGGAAGAGCAGACTGACGCCACTCTGTCAAAGTAACACACCCAGGGAAGAGCAGACTGACCCCACTCTGTCAAAGTAACACACCCAGGGAAGAGCAGACTGACCCCACTCTGTCAAAGTAACACACCCAGGAAAGAGCAGACTGACCCCAGTCTGTCAATGTAACACACCCAGGGAAGAACAGATTGACCCCACTCTGTCAATGTAACACACCCAGGGAAGAGCAGACTGACCCCACTCTGTCAAAGAAACACACCCAGGGAAGAGCAGACTGACCCCACTCTGTCAAAGTAACTCACCCAGGGAAGAGCAGACTGACCCCACTCTGTCAAAGTAACACACCCAGGAAAGGGCAGACTGACCCCACTCTGTCAAAGTAACACACCCAGGGAAAACCAGACTGACCCCACTCTGTCAAAGTAGCACACCCAGGGAAGAGCAGACTGACCCCACTCTGTCAAAGTAACACACCCAGGGAAGAGCAGACTGACCCCAGTCTGTCAAAGTAACACACCCAGGGAAGAGCAGACTGAACCCTCTCTGTCAATGTAACACACCCAGGGATGAACAGACTGACCCCACTCTGTCAATGTAACACACCCAGGGAAGAGCAGACTGACCCCACTCGGTCAATGTAACACACCCAGGGAAGTTCAGACTGATTCCAGTCTGTCAATTCTACACACCCAGGGAAGATCAGACTGATTCCACTCTGTCAATGCAAGACCAGCAGGGATGATCAGACTGACCCCACTCTGTCAATGTAACCGACCCAGGGAAGACCAGACTGACCCCACTCTGTAAATGTAACACACCCAGGGAAGAGCAGACTGACACGACTTGTCAATGTAACACACACAGGGAAGAACAGACTGACCCCACTCTGTCAATTTAACACACCCAGGGAAGAGCAGACTGACCTCACTCTGTCAAAGTAACACACCCAGGGAAGAGCAGACTGACCCCACTCTGTCAAAGTAACACACCCAGGGAAGAGCAGACTGACCCCACTCTGTCAAAGTAACACACCCAGGGATGAGCAGACTGACCCCACTCTGTCAAAGTAACACACCCAGGGAAGAGCAGACTGACCCCACTCTGTCAAAGTAAGACACCCCGGAAAGGGCAGACTGACCCCACTCTGTCAAAGTAACACACCCAGGGAAAACCAGACTGACACCACTCTGTCAAAGTAACACACCCAGGGAAGAGCAGACTGACCCCACTCTGTCAAAGTAACACACCCAGGGAAGAGCAGACTGACCCCACTCTGTCAAAGTAACACACCCAGGGAAGAGCAGATTGAACCCACTCTGTCAATGTAACACACCCAGGGATGAACAGACTGACCCCACTCTGTCAATGTAACACACCCAGGGAAGAGCAGACTGACCCCACTCGGTCAATGTAACACAGCCAGGGAAGATCAGACTGATTCCAGTCTGTCAATTCTACACACCCAGGGAAGATCAGACTGATTCCACTCTGTCAATGCAAGACAACCAGGGAAGATCAGACTGACCCCACTCTGTCAATGTAACCGACCCAGGGAAGACCAGACTGACCTCACTCTGTCAAAGTAACACACCCAGGGAAGAGCAGACTGACCCCACTCTGTCAATGTAACACACCCAGGGAAGAGCAGACTGACCCCACTCTGTCAAAGTCACACACCCAGGGAAGAGAAGACTGACCCCACTCTGTCAAAGTAACACACCCAGGGAAGAGCAGACTGACCGCACTCTGTCAATTTAACACACCCAGGGAAGAGCAGACTGACCCCACTCTGTCAAAGTAACACACCCCGGAAAGGGCAGACTGACCCCACTCTGTCAAAGTAACACACCCAGGGAAAACCAGACTGACCCCACTCTGTCAAAGTAACACACCCAGGGAAGAGCAGACTGACCCCACTCTGTCAATGTAACACACCCAGGGAAGAGCAGACTGAACCCACTCTGTCAATGTAACACACCCAGGGATGAACAGACTGACCCCACTCTGTCAATGTAACACACCCAGGGAAGAGCAGACTGACCCCACTCGGTCAATGTAACCCACCCAGGGAAGAGCAGACTGACCCCACTCTGTCAATTTAACACACCCAGGGAAGAGCAGACTGACCCCACTCTGTCAAAGTAACACACACAGGGAAGAGCAGACTGACCCCACTCTGTCAATGTAACACACCCAGGGAAGAGCAGACTGACCCCACTCTATCAATGTAACCCACCCAGGGAAGAGCAGACTGACCCCACTCTGTCAATGTAACACACCCAGGGAAGAGCAGACTGACCTCACTCTGTCAAAGTAACACACCCAGGGAAGAGCAGACTGACCCCACTCTGTCAATGTAACACACCCAGGGAAGAGCAGACTGATCTCACTCTGTCAAAGTAACACACCCAGGGAAGATCAGACTGACCCCACTCTGTCAAAGTAACACACCCCGGAAAGGGCAGACTGACCGCCCTCTGTCAAAGTAACACACCCAGGGAAAACCAGACTGACCCTACTCTGTCAAAGTAACACACCCAGGGAAGATCAGACTGACCCCACTCTGTCAAAGTAACACACCCCGGAAAGGGCAGACTGACCCCACTCTGTCAAAGTAACACACCCAGGGAAAACCAGACTGACCCCACTCTGTCAAAGTAACACACCCAGGGAAGAGCAGACTGACCCCACTCTGTCAATGTAACACACCCAGGGAAGAGCAGACAGAACCCACTCTGTCAATGTAACACACCCAGGGATGAACAGACTGACCCCACTCTGTCAATGTAACACACCCAGGGAAGATCAGACTGACCCCACTCGGTCAATGTAACACACCCAGGGAAGAGCAGACTGACCCCACTCGGTCAATGTAACACACCCAGGGAAGTTCAGACTGATTCCAGTCTGTCAATTCTACACACCCAGGGAAGATCAGACTGATTCCACTCTGTCAATGTAACACACACAGGGAAGAACAGACTGACCCAACTCTGTCAATTTAACACACCCAGGGAAGAGCAGACTGACCCCACTCTGTCAAAGTAACACACCCAGGGAAGAGCAGACTGACCCCACTCTGTCAAAGTAACACACCCAGGGATGAGCAGACTGACCCCACTCTGTCAAAGTAACTCACCCCGGGAAGAGCAGACTGACACGACTCTGTCAATGTAACACACACAGGGAAGAGCAGACTTACACCACTCTGTCAATGTAACACACCCAGGGAAGAGCAGACTGACCCCACTCTGTCAATGTAACACACCCAGGGAAGAGCAGACTGACCCCACTCTATCAATGTAACCCACCCAGGGAAGAGCAGACTGACCCCACTCTGTCAATGTAACACACCCAGGGAAGAGCAGACTGACCTCACTCTGTCAAAGTAACACACCCAGGGAAGAGCAGACTGACCCCACTCTGTCAATGTAACACACCCAGGGAAGAGCAGACTGATCTCACTCTGTCAAAGTAACACACCCAGGGAAGATCAGACTGACCCCACTCTGTCAAAGTAACACACCCCGGAAAGGGCAGACTGACCCCACTCTGTCAAAGTAACACACCCTGGGAAAACCAGACTGACCCCACTCTGTCAAAGTAACACACCCAGGGAAGAGCAGACTGACCCCACTCTGTCAATGTAACACACCCAGGGAAGAGCAGACTGAACCCACTCTGTCAATGTAACACACCCAGGGATGAACAGACTGACCCCACTCTGTCAATGTAACACACCCAGGGAAGAGCAGACTGACCCCACTCGGTCAATGTAACACACCCAGGGAAGTTCAGACTGATTCCAGTCTGTCAATTCTACACACCCAGGGAAGATCAGACTGATTCCACTCTGTCAATGCAAGACAACCAGGGAAGATCAGACTGACCCCACTCTGTCAATGTAACCGACCCAGGGAAGACCAGACTGACACCACTCTGTCAATGTAACACACACAGGAAAGAACAGACTGACCCAACTCTGTCAATTTAACACACCCAGGGAAGAGCAGACTGACCCCACTCTGTCAAAGTAACACACCCAGGGAAGAGCAGACTGACCCCACTCTGTCAAAGTAACACACCCAGGGAAGAGCAGACTGACCCCACTCTGTCAAAGTAACACACCCAGGGAAGAGCAGACTGACCCCACTCTGTCAAAGTAACACACCCAGGGAAGAGCAGATTGAACCCACTCTGTCAATGTAACACACCCTGGGATGAACAGACTGACCCCACTCTGTCAATGTAACACACCCAGGGAAGAGCAGACTGACCCCACTCGGTCAATGTAACACAGCCAGGGAAGATCAGACTGATTCCAGTCTGTCAATTCTACACACCCAGGGAAGATCAGACTGATTCCACTCTGTCAATGCAAGACAACCAGGGAAGATCAGACTGACCCCACTCTGTCAATGTAACCGACCCAGGGAAGACCAGACTGACCTCACTCTGTCAAAGTAACACACCCAGGGAAGAGCAGACTGACCCCACTCTGTCAATGTAACACACCCAGGGAAGAGCAGACTGACCCCACTCTGTCAATGTAACACACCCAGGGAAGAGCAGACAGAACCCACTCTGTCAATGTAACACACCCAGGGATGAACAGACTGACCCCACTCTGTCAATGTAACACACCCAGGGAAGAGCAGACTGACCCCACTCGGTCAATGTAACACACCCAGGGAAGAGCAGACTGACCCCACTCGGTCAATGTAACACACCCAGGGAAGTTCAGACTGATTCCAGTCTGTCAATTCTACACACCCAGGGAAGATCAGACTGATTCCACTCTGTCAATGTAACACACACAGGGAAGAACAGACTGACCCAACTCTGTCAATTTAACACACCCAGGGAAGAGCAGACTGACCCCACTCTGTCAAAGTAACACACCCAGGGAAGAGCAGACTGACCCCACTCTGTCAAAGTAACACACCCAGGGATGAGCAGACTGACCCCACTCTGTCAAAGTAACTCACCCCGGGAAGAGCAGACTGACACGACTCTGTCAATGTAACACACACAGGGAAGAGCAGACTTACACCACTCTGTCAATGTAACACACCCAGGGAAGAGCAGACTGACCCCACTCTGTCAATGTAACACACCCAGGGAAGAGCAGACTGACCCCACTCTATCAATGTAACCCACCCAGGGAAGAGCAGACTGACCCCACTCTGTCAATGTAACACACCCAGGGAAGAGCAGACTGACCTCACTCTGTCAAAGTAACACACCCAGGGAAGAGCAGACTGACCCCACTCTGTCAATGTAACACACCCAGGGAAGAGCAGACTGATCTCACTCTGTCAAAGTAACACACCCAGGGAAGATCAGACTGACCCCACTCTGTCAAAGTAACACACCCCGGAAAGGGCAGACTGACCCCACTCTGTCAAAGTAACACACCCTGGGAAAACCAGACTGACCCCACTCTGTCAAAGTAACACACCCAGGGAAGAGCAGACTGACCCCACTCTGTCAATGTAACACACCCAGGGAAGAGCAGACTGAACCCACTCTGTCAATGTAACACACCCAGGGATGAACAGACTGACCCCACTCTGTCAATGTAACACACCCAGGGAAGATCAGACTGACCCCACTCGGTCAATGTAACACACCCAGGGAAGTTCAGACTGATTCCAGTCTGTCAATTCTACACACCCAGGGAAGATCAGACTGATTCCACTCTGTCAATGCAAGACAACCAGGGAAGATCAGACTGACCCCACTCTGTCAATGTCACCGACCCAGGGAAGACCAGACTGACACCACTCTGTCAATGTAACACACACAGGAAAGAACAGACTGACCCAACTCTGTCAATTTAACACACCCAGGGAAGAGCAGACTGACCCCACTCTGTCAAAGTAACACACCCAGGGAAGAGCAGACTGACCCCACTCTGTCAAAGTAACACACCCAGGGAAGAGCAGACTGACCCCACTCTGTCAAAGTAACACACCCAGGGAAGAGCAGACTGACCCCACTCTGTCAAAGTAACACACCCAGGGAAGAGCAGATTGAACCCACTCTGTCAATGTAACACACCCAGGGATGAACAGACTGACCCCACTCTGTCAATGTAACACACCCAGGGAAGAGCAGACTGACCCCACTCGGTCAATGTAACACAGCCAGGGAAGATCAGACTGATTCCAGTCTGTCAATTCTACACACCCAGGGAAGATCAGACTGATTCCACTCTGTCAATGCAAGACAACCAGGGAAGATCAGACTGACCCCACTCTGTCAATGTAACCGACCCAGGGAAGACCAGACTGACCTCACTCTGTCAAAGTAACACACCCAGGGAAGAGCAGACTGACCCCACTCTGTCAATGTAACACACCCAGGGAAGAGCAGACTGACCCCACTCTGTCAAAGTCACACACCCAGGGAAGAGAAGACTGACCCCACTCTGTCAAAGTAACACACCCAGGGAAGAGCAGACTGACCGCACTCTGTCAATTTAACACACCCAGGGAAGAGCAGACTGACCCCACTCTGTCAAAGTAACACACCCCGGAAAGGGCAGACTGACCCCACTCTGTCAAAGTAACACACCCAGGGAAAACCAGACTGACCCCACTCTGTCAAAGTAACACACCCAGGGAAGAGCAGACTGACCCCACTCTGTCAATGTAACACACCCAGGGAAGAGCAGACTGAACCCACTCTGTCAATGTAACACACCCAGGGATGAACAGACTGACCCCACTCTGTCAATGTAACACACCCAGGGAAGAGCAGACTGACCCCACTCGGTCAATGTAACCCACCCAGGGAAGAGCAGACTGACCCCACTCGGTCAATGTAACACACCCAGGGAAGTTCAGACTGATTCCAGTCTGTCAATTCTACACACCCAGGGAAGATCAGACTGATTCCACTCTGTCAATGTAACACACACAGGGAAGAACAGACTGACCCAACTCTGTCAATTTAACACACCCAGGGAAGAGCAGACTGACCCCACTCTGTCAAAGTAACACACCCAGGGAAGAGCAGACTGACCCCACTCTGTCAAAGTAACACACCCAGGGATGAGCAGACTGACCCCACTCTGTCAAAGTAACTCACCCCGGGAAGAGCAGACTGACACGACTCTGTCAATGTAACACACACAGGGAAGAGCAGACTTACACCACTCTGTCAATGTAACACACCCAGGGAAGAGCAGACTGACCCCACTCTGTCAATGTAACACACCCAGGGAAGAGCAGACTGACCCCACTCTATCAATGTAACCCACCCAGGGAAGAGCAGACTGACCCCACTCTGTCAATGTAACACACCCTGGGAAGAGCAGACTGACCTCACTCTGTCAAAGTAACACACCCAGGGAAGAGCAGACTGACCCCACTCTGTCAATGTAACACACCCAGGGAAGAGCAGACTGATCTCACTCTGTCAAAGTAACACACCCAGGGAAGATCAGACTGACCCCACTCTGTCAAAGTAACACACCCCGGAAAGGGCAGACTGACCCCCCTCTGTCAAAGTAACACACCCAGGGAAAACCAGACTGACCCTACTCTGTCAAAGTAACACACCCAGGGAAGATCAGACTGACCCCACTCTGTCAAAGTAACACACCCCGGAAAGGGCAGACTGACCCCACTCTGTCAAAGTAACACACCCAGGGAAAACCAGACTGACCCCACTCTGTCAAAGTAACACACCCAGGGAAGAGCAGACTGACCCCACTCTGTCAATGTAACACACCCAGGGAAGAGCAGACTGAACCCACTCTGTCAATGTAACACACCCAGGGATGAACAGACTGACCCCACTCTGTCAATGTAACACACCCAGGGAAGAGCAGACTGACCCCACTCTGTCAATGTAACACACCCAGGGAAGAGCAGACTGACCCCACTCGGTCAATGTAACACACCCAGGGAAGAGCAGACTGACCCCACTCGGTCAATGTAACACACCCAGGGAAGTTCAGACTGATTCCAGTCTGTCAATTCTACACACCCAGGGATGATCAGACTGATTCCACTCTGTCAATGTAACACACACAGGGAAGAACAGACTGACCCAACTCTGTCAATTTAACACACCCAGGGAAGAGCAGACTGACCCCACTCTGTCAAAGTAACACACCCAGGGAAGAGCAGACTGACCCCACTCTGTCAAAGTAACACACCCAGGGATGAGCAGACTGACCCCACTCTGTCAAAGTAACTCACCCCGGGAAGAGCAGACTGACACGACTCTGTCAATGTAACACACACAGGGAAGAGCAGACTTACACCACTCTGTCAATGTAACACACCCAGGGAAGAGCAGACTGACCCCACTCTGTCAATGTAACACACCCAGGGAAGAGCAGACTGACCCCACTCTATCAATGTAACCCACCCAGGGAAGAGCAGACTGACCCCACTCTGTCAATGTAACACACCCAGGGAAGAGCAGACTGACCTCACTCTGTCAAAGTAACACACCCAGGGAAGAGCAGACTGACCCCACTCTGTCAATGTAACACACCCAGGGAAGAGCAGACTGATCTCACTCTGTCAAAGTAACACACCCAGGGAAGATCAGACTGACCCCACTCTGTCAAAGTAACACACCCCGGAAAGGGCAGACTGACCCCACTCTGTCAAAGTAACACACCCTGGGAAAACCAGACTGACCCCACTCTGTCAAAGTAACACACCCAGGGAAGAGCAGACTGACCCCACTCTGTCAATGTAACACACCCAGGGAAGAGCAGACTGAACCCACTCTGTCAATGTAACACACCCAGGGATGAACAGACTGACCCCACTCTGTCAATGTAACACACCCAGGGAAGAGCAGACTGACCCCACTCGGTCAATGTAACACACCCAGGGAAGTTCAGACTGATTCCAGTCTGTCAATTCTACACACCCAGGGAAGATCAGACTGATTCCACTCTGTCAATGCAAGACAACCAGGGAAGATCAGACTGACCCCACTCTGTCAATGTAACCGACCCAGGGAAGACCAGACTGACACCACTCTGTCAATGTAACACACACAGGGAAGAACAGACTGACCCAACTCTGTCAATTTAACACACCCAGGGAAGAGCAGACTGACCTCACTCTGTCAAAGTAACACACCCAGGGAAGAGCAGACTGACCCCACTCTGTCAAAGTAACACACCCAGGGAAGAGCAGACGGACCCCACTCTGTCAAAGTAACACACCCAGGGATGAGCAGACTGACCCCACTCTGTCAAAGTAACACACCCAGGGAAGAGCAGACTGACCCCACTCTGTCAAAGTAACACACTCCGGAAAGGGCAGACTGACCCCACTCTGTCAAAGTAACACACCCAGGGAAAACCAGACTGACACCACTCTGTCAAAGTAACACACCCAGGGAAGAGCAGACTGACCCCACTCTGTCAAAGTAACACACCCAGGGAAGAGCAGACTGACCCCACTCTGTCAAAGTAACACCCCCAGAGAAGAGCAGATTGAACCCACTCTGTCAATGTAACCCACCCAGGGAAGAGCAGACTGACCCCACTCTGTCAATGTAACACACCCAGGGAAGAGCAGACTGACCCCACTCGGTCAATGTAACCCACCCCGGGAAGAGCAGACTGACCCCACTCTGTCAAAGTAACACACCCTGGGAAGAGCAGACTGAACCCATTCTGGCAATGTAACACACCCAGGGAAGAACAGACTGACCCGACTCTGTCAATGTAACACACCCAGTGAAGAGCAGACTGACCCCACTCTGTCAATGTAACACACCCAGGGAAGAGCAGACTGCCCCCAATCTGTCAAAGTAACACACCCAGGGAAGAGAAGACTGACCCCACTCTGTCAATGTAACACACCCAGGGAAGAGCAGACTGAACTCACACTATCAAATTAACACACCCAGGGAAGTGCAGACTGACCCAACTCTGTCAATGTAACACACCCAGGGAAGAGCAGACTGACCCCACTCTGTCAAAGTCACACACCCAGGGAAGAGAAGACTGACCCCACTCTGTCAAAGTAACACACCCAGGGAAGAGCAGACTGACCCCACTCTGTCAATTTAACATACCCAGGGAAGAGCAGACAGACGCCACTCTGTCAAAGTAACACACACAGGGAAGAGCAGACTGACCCCACTCTGTCAATGTACCACACTCAGGGAAGAGCAGTCTGACCTCACTCTGTCAATGAAAAACATCCTGGGAAGAGCAGACTGACCCCACTCTGTCAATGTAACACACCCAGGGATGAGCAGACTGACCCCACTCTGTCAATTTAACACACCCAGGGAAGAGCAGACTGACCCCACTCTGTCAAAGTAACACACCCAGGGAAAACCAGACTGACACCACTCTGTCAAAGTAACACACCCAGGGAAGAGCAGACTGACGCCACTCTGTCAAAGTAACACACCCAGGGAAGAGCAGACTGACCCCACTCTGTCAAAGTAACACACCCAGGAAAGAGCAGACTGACCCCAGTCTGTCAAAGTAACACACCCAGGGAAGAACAGACTGACCCCACTCTGTCAATGTAACACACCCAGGGAAGAGCAGACTGACCCCACTCGGTCAATATAACACACCCAGGGAAGATCAGACTGATTCCAGTCTGTCAATTCTACACACCCAGGGAAGATCAAACTGATTCCACTCTGTCAATGCAACACAACCAGGGAAGAGCAGACTGACCCCACTCTGTCAGTGTAACCGAACCAGGGAAGACCAGACTGACGCCACTCCGTAAATGTAACAGACCCAGGGAAGAGCAGACTGACCTCACTCTGTCATAGTAACACACCCAGGGAAGAGCAGACTGACCCCACTCTGTCAAGGTAACACACCCAGTGAAGAGCAGACTGATACCACTTTGTCAATGTAACTCACCCCGGGAAGAGCAGACTGACACGACTCTGTCAATGTAACACACACAGGGAAGAGCAGACTTACACCACTCTGTCAATGTAACACACCCAGGGAAGAGCAGACTGACCCCACTCTGTCAATGTAACACACCCAGGGAAGAGCAGACTGACCCCACTCTATCAATGTAACCCACCCAGGGAAGAGCAGACTGACCCCACTCTGTCAATGTAACACACCCAGGGAAGAGCAGACTGACCTCACTCTGTCAAAGTAACACACCCAGGGAAGAGCAGACTGACCCCACTCTGTCAATGTAACACACCCAGGGAAGAGCAGACTGACCTCACTCTGTCAAAGTAACACACCCAGGGAAGAGCAGACTGACCCCACTCTGTCAATGTAACACACACAGGGAAGAACAGACTGACCCCACTCTGTCAATGTAACACACCCAGGGAAGAGCAGACTGACCCCACTCTGTCAAAGTAACACACCCAGGGAAGAGCAGACTGACCCCACTCTGTCAAAGTAACACACCCAGGGAAGAGCAGACTGACCCCACTCTGTCAAAGTAACACACCCAGGGAAGAGCAGACTGACCCCACTCTGTCAAAGTAACACACCCAGGGAAGAGCAGACTGACCCCACTCTGTCAATGTAACACACCCAGGGAAGAGCAGACTGACCCCACTCTGTCAAAGTAACACACCCAGGGAAGAGCAGACTGACCCCACTCTGTCAATGTAACACACCCAGGGAAGAGCAGACTGACCCCACTCTGTCAAAGTAACACACCCAGGGAAGAGCAGACTGACCCCACTCTGTCAATGTAACACACACAGGGAAGAACAGACTGACCCCACTCAGTCAATGTAACACACCCAGGGAAGAGCAGACTGACCCCACTCTGTCAACGTAATACACCCAGGAAAGAGCAGACTGACCCCACTCTGTCAAAGTAACACACCCAGGGAAGAGCAGACTGACCCCACTCTGTCAAAGTAACACACCCAGGGAAGAGCAGACTGACCCCACTCTGTCAAAGTAACACACCCAGGGAAGAGCAGACTGACCCCACTCTGTCAATGTAACACACCCCGGGTAGAGCAGACTGACCCCACTCTGACAAAGTAACACACCCAGGGAATAGCAGGCTGAACTCACTCTGTCAATGTAACACACCCAGGGAAGAGCAGACTGACCCCACTCTGTCAATGGAACACACCCAGGGAAGAGCAGACTGATCCCACTCTGTCAATGTAACACACACAGGGAAGAACTGACTGACCCCACTATGTCAATTTAACACACCCAGGGAAGAGCAGACTGACCCCACTCTGTCAAAGTAACACACCCAGGGAAGAGCAGACTGACCCCACTCTGTCAATGTAACCCACCCAGGGAAGAGCAGACTGACCCCACTCTGTCAACGTAACACACCCATGCAAGAGCAGACTGACCCCACTCTGTCAATGTAACACACCCAGGGAAGTGCAGACTGACCCCACTCTGTCAATGTTACAGACGTAGGAAACGGCAGACTAACCCCACTGTGTCAATGTAACAAATCCAGGGAAGAGCAGACTGACTCCACTCTGACAATGTAACACACCCAGGGAATAGCAGACTGAACTCACTCTGTTAATGTAACACACCCAGGGAAGAGCAGACTGACCCTACTCTGTCAATGAAACACACCCTGGGAAGAGCAGACTGACTCCACTCTGACAATGTAACACACCCAGGGAAGAGCAGACTGACTCCACTTGGTCAATGTAACATACCCAGGGAAGAGCAGACTGACCTCACTCTGTCAATGTAACACACCCAGTGAAGAGCAGAGTGACACCACTCTGTCAATGTAACGTACCCGGGGAAGAGCGGACTGACCTCACTCTGTCAATGTAACGCACCCAGGGAGAGTAGACTGACCGCACTCAGGCAATGTAACACACACAGGGAAGAGCAGACTGACCCCACTCTGTCCATGTAAAGCACCCAAGGAAGAGCAGACTGACCCCACTCTGTCAATGTAATCCATATAGTGAAGAGCAGAATGACCGCTCTCTGTCAATTCAGCGCACGCAAGGAAGAGCACACTGACCCCACTCTGTCAAAGTAACACACCCAGGGAAGAGCAGACTGACCCCACTCTGTCAAAGTAACACACCCAGGGAAGAGCAGACTGACCCCACTCTGTCAAAGTAACACACCCAGGGAAGAGCAGACTGACCCCACTCTGTCAAAGTAACACACCCAGGGAAGAGCAGACTGAACCCACTCTGTCAATGTAACACACACAGGGAAGAACAGACTGACCCCACTCTGTCAATGTAACACACCCAGGGAAGAGCAGACTGACCCCACTCGGTCAATGTAACACACCCAGGGAAGAGCAGACTGATTCCACTCTGTCAATGCAACACAACCAGGGAAGAGCAGACTGACCCCAGTCTGTCAATGTAACCGAACTAGGGAAGACCAGACTGACCCCACTCTGTAAATGTAACACACCCAGGGAAGAGCAGACTGATTCCACTCTGTCAATGCAACACAACCAAGGAAGAGCAGACTGACCCCACTCTGTCAATGTAACCGAACCAGGGAAGACCAGACTGACCCCACTCCGTAAATGTAACAGACCCAGGGAAGAGCAGACTGACCTCACTCTGTCATAGTAACACACCCAGGGAAGAGCAGACTGACCCCACTCTGTCAATGTAACACACCCAGTGAAGAGCAGACTGATACCACTTTGTCAATGTAACTCACCCCGGGAAGAGCAGACTGACACGACTCTGTCAATGTAACACACACAGGGAAGAGCAGACTTACACCACTCTGTCAATGTAACACACCCAGGGAAGAGCAGACTGACCCCACTCTGTCAATGTAACACACCCAGGGAAGAGCAGACTGACCCCACTCTGTCAATGTAACACACCCAGGGAAGAGCAGACTTACCCCACTCTGTCAATGTAACACACCCAGGGAAGAGCAGACTGACCTCACTCTGTCAAAGTAACACACCCAGGGAAGATCAGACTGACCCCACTCTGTCAAAGTAACACACCCCGGAAAGGGCAGACTGACCCCACTCTGTCAAAGTAACACACCCAGGGAAAACCAGACTGACCCCACTCTGTCAAAGTAACACACCCAGGGAAGAGCAGACTGACCCCACTCTGTCAATGTAACACACCCAGGGAAGAGCAGACTGAACCCACTCTGTCAATGTAACACACCCAGGGATGAACAGACTGACCCCACTCTGTCAATGTAACACACCCAGGGAAGAGCAGACTGACCCCACTCGGTCAATGTAACACACCCAGGGAAGAGCAGACTGACCCAACTCGGTCAATGTAACACACCCAGGGAAGTTCAGACTGATTCCAGTCTGTCAATTCTACACACCCAGGGAAGATCAGACTGATTCCACTCTGTCAATGTAACACACACAGGGAAGAACAGACTGACCCAACTCTGTCAATTTAACACACCCAGGGAAGAGCAGACTGACCCCACTCTGTCAAAGTAACACACCCAGGGAAGAGCAGACTGACCCCACTCTGTCAAAGTAACACACCCAGGGATGAGCAGACTGACCCCACTCTGTCAATGTAACACACCCAGGGAAGAGCAGACTGACCTCACTCTGTCAAAGTAACACACCCAGGGAAGAGCAGACTGACCCCACTCTGTCAATGTAACACACCCAGGGAAGAGCAGACTGATCTCACTCTGTCAAAGTAACACACCCAGGGAAGATCAGACTGACCCCACTCTGTCAAAGTAACACACCCCGGAAAGGGCAGACTGACCCCACTCTGTCAAAGTAACACACCCTGGGAAAACCAGACTGACCCCACTCTGTCAAAGTAACACACCCAGGGAAGAGCAGACTGACCCCACTCTGTCAATGTAACACACCCAGGGAAGAGCAGACTGAACCCACTCTGTCAATGTAACACACCCAGGGATGAACAGAATGACCCCACTCTGTCAATGTAACACACCCAGGGAAGTTCAGACTGATTCCAGTCTGTCAATTCTACACACCCAGGGAAGATCAGACTGATTCCTTTCTGTCAATGCAAGACAACCAGGGAAGATCAGACTGACCCCACTCTGTCAATGTAACCGACCCAGGGAAGACCAGACTGACACCACTCTGTCAATGTAACACACACAGGGAAGAACAGACTGACCCAACTCTGTCAATTTAACACACCCAGGGAAGAGCAGACTGACCTCACTCTGTCAAAGTAACACACCCAGGGAAGAGCAGACTGACCCCACTCTGTCAAAGTAACACACCCAGGGAAGAGCAGACTGACCCCACTCTGTCAAAGTAACACACCCAGGGATGAGCAGACTGACCCCACTCTGTCAAAGTAACACACCCAGGGAAGAGCAGACTGACCCCACTCTGTCAAAGTAACACACTCCGGAAAGGGCAGACTGACCCCACTCTGTCAAAGTAACACACCCAGGGAAAACCAGACTGACACCACTCTGTCAAAGTAACACACCCAGGGAAGAGCAGACTGACCCCACTCTGTCAAAGTAACACACCCAGGGAAGAGCAGACTGACCCCACTCTGTCAAAGTAACACCCCCAGGGAAGAGCAGATTGAACCCACTCTGTCAATGTAACCCACCCAGGGAAGAGCAGACTGACCCCACTCTGTCAATGTAACACACCCAGGGAAGAGCAGACTGACCCCACTCGGTCAATGTAACCCACCCAGGGAAGAGCAGACTGACCCCACTCTGTCAAAGTAACACACCCAGGGAAGAGCAGACTGAACCCATTCTGGCAATGTAACACACCCAGGGAAGAACAGACTGACCCGACTCTGTCAATGTAACACACCCAGTGAAGAGCAGACTGACCCCACTCTGTCAATGTAACACACCCAGGGAAGAGCAGACTGACCCCAATCTGTCAAAGTAACACACCCAGGGAAGAGAAGACTGACCCCACTCTGTCAATGTAACACACCCAGGGAAGAGCAGACTGAAATCACTCTATCAAATTAACACACCCAGGGAAGAGCAGACTGACCCCACTCTGTCAATTTAACACACCCAGGGAAGAGCAGACTGACCCCACTCTGTCAAAGTCACACACCCAGGGAAGAGAAGACTGAACTCACTCTGTCAATGTAACACACCCAGGGAAGAGCAGACTGACTCCACTCTGACAAAGTAACACACCCAGGGAATAGCAGACTGAACTCACTCTGTCAAAGTCACACACCCAGGGAAGAGCAGACTGACCCCACTCTGTCAATGGAACACACCCAGGGAAGAGCAGACTGACCCCACTCTGTCAATGTAACACACACAGGGAAGAACTGACTGACCCCACTATGTCAATTTAACACACCCAGGGAAGAGCAGACTGACCCCACTCTGTCAAAGTAACACACCCAGGGAAGAGCAGACTGACCCCACTCTGTCAATGTAACCCACCCAGGGAAGAGCAGACTGACCCCACTCTGTCAACGTAACACACCCATGCAAGAGCAGACTGACCCCACTCTGTCAATGTAACACACCCAGGGAAGTGCAGACTGACCCCACTCTGTCAATGTTACAGACGCAGGAAACGGCAGACTAACCCCACTGTGTCAATGTAACAAATCCAGGGAAGAGCAGACTGACTCCACTCTGACAATGTAACACACCCAGGGAATAGCAGACTGAACTCACTCTGTTAATGTAACACACCCAGGGAAGAGCAGACTGACCCTACTCTGTCAATGAAACACACCCTGGGAAGAGCAGACTGACCCCACTCTGTCAAAGTAACACACCCAGGGAAGAGCAGACTGACCCCACTCTGTCAATGTAACACACCCAGGGAAGAGCAGACTGACCCCACTCTGTCAAAGTAACACACCCAGGGAAGAGCAGACTGACCCCACTCTGTCAATGTAACACACCCAGGGAAGAGCAGACTGACCCCACTCTGTCAAAGTAACACACCCAGGGAAGAGCAGACTGACCCCACTCTGTCAATGTAACACACCCAGGGAAGAACAGACTGACCCCACTCAGTCAATGTAACACACCCAGGGAAGAGCCGACTGACCCCACTCTGTCAACGTATAAAACCCAGGAAAGAGCAGACTGACCCCACTCTGTCAAAGTAACACACCCAGGGAAGAGCAGACTGACCCCACTCTGTCAAAGTAACACACCCAGGGAAGAGCAGACTGACCCCACTCTGTCAAAGTAACACACCCAGGGAAGAGCAGACTGACCCCACTCTGTCAATGTAACATACCCAGGGAAGAGCAGACTGACCCCACTCTGTCAATGTAACACACCCCGGGTAGAGCAGACTGACCCCACTCTGTCAATGTAACACACCCAGAGAAGAGCAGACTGACCTCACTCTGTCAAAGTAACACACCCAGGGAAGAGCAGACTGACCCCACTCTGTCAATGTAACAGACGCAGAGAAGGGCAGACTGACCCCACTCTGTCAATGTAACACATCCAGGGAAGAGCAGACTGACTCCACTCTGACAAAGTAACACACCCAGGGAATAGCAGACTGAACTCACTCTGTCAATGTAACACACCCAGGGAAGAGCAGACTGACCCCACTCTGTCAATGGAACACACCCAGGGAAGAGCAGACTGACCCCACTCTGTCAATGTAACACACACAGGGAAGAACTGACTGACCCCACTATGTCAATTTAACACACCCAGGGAAGAGCAGACTGACCCCACTCTGTCAAAGTAACACACCCAGGGAAGAGCAGACTGACCCCACTCTGTCAATGTAACCCACCCAGGGAAGAGCAGACTGACCCCACTCTGTCAACGTAACACACCCATGCAAGAGCAGACTGACCCCACTGTGTCAATGTAACAAATCCAGGGAAGAGCAGACTGACTCCACTCTGACAATGTAACACACCCAGGGAATAGCAGACTGAACTCACTCTGTTAATGTAACACACCCAGGGAAGAGCAGACTGACTCCACTTGGTCAATGTAACATACCCAGGGAAGAGCAGACTGACCTCACTCTGTCAATGTAACACACCCAGTGAAGAGCAGAGTGACACCACTCTGTCAATGTAACGTACCCGGGGAAGAGCGGACTGACCTCACTCTGTCAATGTAACGCACCCAGGGAGAGTAGACTGACCGCACTCAGGCAATGTAACACACACAGGGAAGAGCAGACTGACCCCACTCTGTCCATGTAAAGCACCCAAGGAAGAGCAGACTGACCCCACTCTGTCAATGTAATCCATATAGTGAAGAGCAGAATGACCGCTCTCTGTCAATTCAGCGCACGCAAGGAAGAGCACACTGACCCCACTCTGTCAAAGTAACACACCCAGGGAAGAGCAGACTGACCCCACTCTGTCAAAGTAACACACCCAGGGAAGAGCAGACTGACCCCACTCTGTCAAAGTAACACACCCAAGGAAGAGCAGACTGAACCCACTCTGTCAATGTAACACACCCAGGGAAGAACAGACTGACCCCACTCTGTAAATGTAACACACCCAGGGAAGAGCAGACTGACCCCACTCGGTCAATGTAACACACCCAGGGAAGAGCAGACTGATTCCACTCTGTCAATGCAACACAACCAGGGAAGAGCAGACTGACCCCAGTCTGTCAATGTAACCGAACTAGGGAAGACCAGACTGACCCCACTCTGTAAATGTAACACACCCAGGGAAGAGCAGACTGATTCCACTCTGTCAATGCAACACAACCAGGGAAGAGCAGACTGACCCCACTCTGTCAATGTAACCGAACCAGGGAAGACCAGACTGACCCCACTCCGTAAATGTAACAGACCCAGGGAAGAGCAGACTGACCTCACTCTGTCATAGTAACACACCCAGGGAAGAGCAGACTGACCCCACTCTGTCAATGTAACACACCCAGTGAAGAGCAGACTGATACCACTTTGTCAATGTAACTCACCCCGGGAAGAGCAGACTGACACGACTCTGTCAATGTAACACACACAGGGAAGAGCAGACTTACACCACTCTGTCAATGTAACACACCCAGGGAAGAGCAGACTGACCCCACTCTGTCAATGTAACACACCCAGGGAAGAGCAGACTGACCCCACTCTATCAATGTAACCCACCCAGGGAAGAGCAGACTGACCCCACTCTGTCAATGTAACACACCCAGGGAAGATCAGACTGACCTCACTCTGTCAAAGTAACACACCCAGGGAAGAGCAGACTTACCCCACTCTGTCAATGTAACACACCCAGGGAAGAGCAGACTGACCTCACTCTGTCAAAGTAACACACCCAGGGAAGATCAGACTGACCCCACTCTGTCAAAGTAACACACCCCGGAAAGGGCAGACTGACCCCACTCTGTCAAAGTAACACACCCAGGGAAAACCAGACTGATCCCACTCTGTCAAAGTAACACACCCAGGGAAGAGCAGACTGACCCCACTCTGTCAATGTAACACACCCAGGGAAGAGCAGACTGAACCCACTCTGTCAATGTAACACACCCAGGGATGAACAGACTGACCCCACTCTGTCAATGTAACACACCCAGGGAAGAGCAGACTGACCCCACTCGGTGAATGTAACACACCCAGGGAAGAGCAGACTGACCCAACTCGGTCAATGTAACACACCCAGGGAAGTTCAGACTGATTCCAGTCTGTCAATTCTACACACCCAGGGAAGATCAGACTGATTCCACTCTGTCAATGTAACACACACAGGGAAGAACAGACTGACCCAACTCTGTCAATGTAACACACCCAGGGAAGAGCAGACTGACCCCACTCTGTCAAAGTAACACACCCAGGGAAGAGCAGACTGACTCCACTCTGTCAAAGTAACACACCCAGGGATGAGCAGACTGACCCCACTCTGTCAAAGTAACTCACCCCGGGAAGACCAGACTGACACGACTCTGTCAATGTAACACACACAGGGAAGAGCAGACTTACACCACTCTGTCAATGTAACACACCCAGGGAAGAGCAGACTGACACCACTCTGTCAATGTAACACACCCAGGGAAGAGCAGACTGACCCCACTCTATCAATGTAACCCACCCAGGGAAGAGCAGACTGACCCCACTCTGTCAATGTAACACACCCAGGGAAGAGCAGACTGACCTCACTCTGTCAAAGTAACACACCCAGGGAAGAGCAGACTGACCCCACTCTGTCAATGTAACACACCCAGGGAAGAGCAGAATGATCTCACTCTGTCAAAGTAACACACCCAGGGAAGATCAGACGGACCCCACTCTGTCAAAGTAACACACCCCGGAAAGGGCAGACTGACCCCACTCTGTCAAAGTAACACACCCTGGGAAAACCAGACTGACCCCACTCTGTCAAAGTAACACACCCAGGGAAGAGCAGACTGACCCCACTCTGTCAATGTAACACACCCAGGGAAGAGCAGACTGAACCCACTCTGTCAATGTAACACACCCAGGGATGAACAGACTGACCCCACTCTGTCAATGTAACACACCCAGGGAAGAGCAGACTGACCCCACTCGGTCAATGTAACACACCCAGGGAAGTTCAGACTGATTCCAGTCTGTCAATTCGACACACCTAGGGAAGATCAGACTGATTCCACTCTGTCAATGCAAGACAACCAGGGAAGATCAGACTGACCCCACTCTGTCAATGTAACCGACCCAGGGAAGACCAGACTGACACCACTCTGTCAATGTAACACACACAGGGAAGAACAGACTGACCCAACTCTGTCAATTTAACACACCCAGGGAAGAGCAGACTGACCTCACTCTGTCAAAGTAACACACCCAGGGAAGAGCAGACTGACCCCACTCTGTCAAAGTAACACACCCAGGGAAGAGCAGACTGACCCCACTCTGTCAAAGTAACACACCCAGGGATGAGCAGACTGACCCCACTCTGTCAAAGTAACACACCCAGGGAAGAGCAGACTGACCCCACTCTGTCAAAGTAACACACTCCGGAATGGGCAGACTGACCCCACTCTGTCAAAGTAACACACCCAGGGAAAACCAGACTGACACCACTCTGTCAAAGTAACACACCCAGGGAAGAGCAGACTGACCCCACTCTGTCAAAGTAACACACCCAGGGAAGAGCAGACTGACCCCACTCTGTCAAAGTAACACCCCCAGGGAAGAGCAGATTGAACCCACTCTGTCCATGTAACCCACCCAGGGAAGAGCAGACTGACCCCACTCTGTCAATGTAACACACCCAGGGAAGAGCAGACTGACCCCACTCGGTCAATGTAACCCACCCAGGGAAGAGCAGACTGACCTCACTCTGTCAAAGTAACACACCCAGGGAAGAGCAAACTGAACCCATTCTGGCAATGTAACACACCCAGGGAAGAACAGACTGACCCGACTCTGTCAATGTAACACACCCAGGGAAGAGCAGACTGACCCCACTCTGTCAATGTAACACACCCAGGGAAGAGCAGACTGACCCCACTCTGTCAAAGTCACACACCCAGGGAAGAGAAGACTGAACTCACTCTGTCAATGTAACACACCCAGGGAAGAGCAGACTGACTCCACTCTGACAAAGTAACACACCCAGGGAATAGCAGACTGAACTCACTCTGTCAAAGTCACACACCCAGGGAAGAGCAGACTGACCCCACTCTGTCAATGGAACACACCCAGGGAAGAGCAGACTGACCCCACTCTGTCAATGTAACACACACAGGGAAGAACTGACTGACCCCACTATGTCAATTTAACACACCCAGGGAAGAGCAGACTGACCCCACTCTGTCAAAGTAACACACCCAGGGAAGAGCAGACTGACCCCACTCTGTCAATGTAACCCACCCAGGGAAGAGCAGACTGACCCCACTCTGTCAACGTAACACACCCATGCAAGAGCAGACTGACCCCACTCTGTCAATGTAACACACCCAGGGAAGTGCAGACTGACCCCACTCTGTCAATGTTACAGACGCAGGAAACGGCAGACTAACCCCACTGTGTCAATGTAACAAATTCAGGGAAGAGCAGACTGACTCCACTCTGACAATGTAACACACCCAGGGAATAGCAGACTGAACTCACTCTGTTAATGTAACACACCCAGGGAAGAGCAGACTGACCCTACTCTGTCAATGAAACACACCCTGGGAAGAGCAGACTGACTCCACTCTGACAATGTAACACACCCAGGGAAGAGCAGACTGACTCCACTTGGTCAATGTAACATACCCAGGGAAGAGCAGACTGACCTCACTCTGTCAATGTAACACACCCAGTGAAGAGCAGAGTGACACCACTCTGTCAATGTAACGTACCCGGGGAAGAGCGGACTGACCTCACTCTGTCAATGTAACGCACCCAGGGAGAGTAGACTGACCGCACTCAGGCAATGTAACACACACAGGGAAGAGCAGACTGACCCCACTCTGTCCATGTAAAGCACCCAAGGAAGAGCAGACTGACCCCACTCTGTCAATGTAATCCATATAGTGAAGAGCAGAATGACCGCTCTCTATCAATTCAGCGCACGCAAGGAAGAGCACACTGACCCCACTCTGTCAAAGTAACACACCCAGGGAAGAGCAGACTGACCCCACTCTGTCAAAGTAACACACCCAGGGAAGAGCAGACTGACCCCACTCTGTCAAAGTAACACACCCAGGGAAGAGCAGACTGACCCCACTCTGTCAAAGTAACACACCCAGGGAAGAGCAGACTGACCCCACTCTGTCAATGTAACACACCCAGGGAAGAGCAGACTGACCCCACTCTGTCAATGTAACACACCCAGGGAAGAGCAGACTGACCCCACTCGGTCAATGTAACACACCCAGGGAAGAGCAGACTGATTCCACTCTGTCAATGCAACACAACCAGGGAAGAGCAGACTGACCCCAGTCTGTCAATGTAACCGAACTAGGGAAGACCAGACTGACCCCACTCTGTAAATGTAACACACCCAGGGAAGAGCAGACTGATTCCACTCTGTCAATGCAACACAACCAGGGAAGAGCAGACTGACCCCACTCTGTCAATGTAACCGAACCAGGGAAGACCAGACTGACCCCACTCCGTAAATGTAACAGACCCAGGGAAGAGCAGACTGACCTCACTCTGTCATAGTAACACACCCAGGGAAGAGCAGACTGACCCCACTCTGTCAATGTAACACACCCAGGGAAGAGCAGACTGAACTCACTCTATCAAATTAACACACCCAGGGAAGAGCAGACTGACCCCACTCTGTCAATGTAACACACCCAGGGAAGAGCAGACTGACCCCACTCTGTCAAAGTCACACACCCAGGGAAGAGAAGACTGAACTCACTCTGTCAATGTAACACACCCAGGGAAGAGCAGACTGACTCCACTCTGACAAAGTAACACACCCAGGGAATAGCAGACTGAACTCACTCTGTCAAAGTCACACACCCAGGGAAGAGCAGACTGACCCCACTCTGTCAATGGAACACACCCAGGGAAGAGCAGACTGACCCCACTCTGTCAATGTAACACACACAGGGAAGAACTGACTGACCCCACTATGTCAATTTAACACACCCAGGGAAGAGCAGACTGACCCCACTCTGTCAAAGTAACACACCCAGGGAAGAGCAGACTGACCCCACTCTGTCAATGTAACCCACCCAGGGAAGAGCAGACTGACCCCACTCTGTCAACGTAACACACCCATGCAAGAGCAGACTGACCCCACTCTGTCAATGTAACACACCCAGGGAAGTGCAGACTGACCCCACTCTGTCAATGTTACAGACGCAGGAAACGGCAGACTAACCCCACTGTGTCAATGTAACAAATCCAGGGAAGAGCAGACTGACTCCACTCTGACAATGTAACACACCCAGGGAATAGCAGACTGAACTCACTCTGTTAATGTAACACACCCAGGGAAGAGCAGACTGACCCTACTCTGTCAATGAAACACACCCTGGGAAGAGCAGACTGACTCCACTCTGACAATGTAACACACCCAGGGAAGAGCAGACTGACTCCACTTGGTCAATGTAACATACCCAGGGAAGAGCAGACTGACCTCACTCTGTCAATGTAACACACCCAGTGAAGAGCAGAGTGACACCACTCTGTCAATGTAACGTACCCGGGGAAGAGCGGACTGACCTCACTCTGTCAATGTAACGCACCCAGGGAGAGTAGACTGACCGCACTCAGGCAATGTAACACACACAGGGAAGAGCAGACTGACCCCACTCTGTCCATGTAAAGCACCCAAGGAAGAGCAGACTGACCCCACTCTGTCAATGTAATCCATATAGTGAAGAGCAGAATGACCGCTCTCTATCAATTCAGCGCACGCAAGGAAGAGCACACTGACCCCACTCTGTCAAAGTAACACACCCAGGGAAGAGCAGACTGACCCCACTCTGTCAAAGTAACACACCCAGGGAAGAGCAGACTGACCCCACTCTGTCAAAGTAACACACCCAGGGAAGAGCAGACTGACCCCACTCTGTCAAAGTAACACACCCAGGGAAGAGCAGACTGAACCCACTCTGTCAATGTAACACACCCAGGGAAGAACAGACTGACCCCACTCTGTCAATGTAACACACCCAGGGAAGAGCAGACTGACCCCACTCGGTCAATGTAACACACCCAGGGAAGAGCAGACTGATTCCACTCTGTCAATGCAACACAACCAGGGAAGAGCAGACTGACCCCAGTCTGTCAATGTAACCGAACTAGGGAAGACCAGACTGACCCCACTCTGTAAATGTAACACACCCAGGGAAGAGCAGACTGATTCCACTCTGTCAATGCAACACAACCAGGGAAGAGCAGACTGACCCCACTCTGTCAATGTAACCGAACCAGGGAAGACCAGACTGACCCCACTCCGTAAATGTAACAGACCCAGGGAAGAGCAGACTGACCTCACTCTGTCATAGTAACACACCCAGGGAAGAGCAGACTGACCCCACTCTGTCAATGTAACACACCCAGTGAAGAGCAGACTGATACCACTTTGTCAATGTAACTCACCCCGGGAAGAGCAGACTGACACGACTCTGTCAATGTAACACACACAGGGAAGAGCAGACTTACACCACTCTGTCAATGTAACACACCCAGGGAAGAGCAGACTGACCCCACTCTGTCAATGTAACACACCCAGGGAAGAGCAGACTGACCCCACTCTATCAATGTAACCCACCCAGGGAAGAGCAGACTGACCCCACTCTGTCAATGTAACACACCCAGGGAAGATCAGACTGACCTCACTCTGTCAAAGTAACACACCCAGGGAAGAGCAGACTTACCCCACTCTGTCAATGTAACACACCCAGGGAAGAGCAGACTGACCTCACTCTGTCAAAGTAACACACCCAGGGAAGATCAGACTGACCCCACTCTGTCAAAGTAACACACCCCGGAAAGGGCAGACTGACCCCACTCTGTCAAAGTAACACACCCAGGGAAAACCAGACTGACCCCACTCTGTCAAAGTAACACACCCAGGGAAGAGCAGACTGACCCCACTCTGTCAATGTAACACACCCAGGGAAGAGCAGACTGAACCCACTCTGTCAATGTAACACACCCAGGGATGAACAGACTGACCCCACTCTGTCAATGTAACACACCCAGGGAAGAGCAGACTGACCCCACTCGGTCAATGTAACACACCCAGGGAAGAGCAGACTGACCCCACTCGGTCAATGTAACACACCCAGGGAAGTTCAGACTGATTCCAGTCTGTCAATTCTACACACCCAGGGAAGATCAGACTGATTCCACTCTGTCAATGTAACACACACAGGGAAGAACAGACTGACCCAACTCTGTCAATTTAACACACCCAGGGAAGAGCAGACTGACCCCACTCTGTCAAAGTAACACACCCAGGGAAGAGCAGACTGACCCCACTCTGTCAAAGTAACTCACCCCGGGAAGAGCAGACTGACACGACTCTGTCAATGTAACACACACAGGGAAGAGCAGACTTACACCACTCTGTCAATGTAACACACCCAGGGAAGAGCAGACTGACCCCACTCTCTCAATGTAACAGACCCAGGGAAGAGCAGACTGACCCCACTCTATCAATGTAACCCACCCAGGGAAGAGCAGACTGACCCCACTCTGTCAATGTAACACACCCAGGGAAGAGCAGACTGACCTCACTCTGTCAAAGTAACACACCCAGGGAAGAGCAGACTGACCCCACTCTGTCAATGTAACACACCCAGGGAAGAGCAGACTGATCTCACTCTGTCAAAGTAACACACCCAGTGAAGATCAGACTGACCCCACTCTGTCAAAGTAACACACCCCGGAAAGGGCAGACTGACCCCACTCTGTCAAAGTAACACACCCTGGGAAAACCAGACTGAAACCACTCTGTCAAAGTAACACACCCAGGGAAGAGCAGACTGACCCCACTCTGTCAATGTAACACACCCAGGGAAGAGCAGACTGAACCCACTCTGTCAATGTAACACACCCAGGGATGAACAGACTGACCCCACTCTGTCAATGTAACACACCCAGGGAAGAGCAGACTGACCCCACTCGGTCAATGTAACACACCCAGGGAAGTTCAGACTGATTCCAGTCTGTCAATTCTACACACCCAGGGAAGATCAGACTGATTCCACTCTGTCAATGCAAGACAACCAGGGAAGATCAGACTGACCCCACTCTGTCAATGTAACCGACCCAGGGAAGACCAGACTGACACCACTCTGTCAATGTAACACACACAGGGAAGAACAGACTGACCCAACTCTGTCAATTTAACACACCCGGGGAAGAGCAGACTGACCTCACTCTGTCAAAGTAACACACCCAGGGAAGAGCAGACTGACCCCACTCTGTCAAAGTAACACACCCAGGGAAGAGCAGACTGACCCCACTCTGTCAATGTAACACACCCAGGGATGAGCAGACTGACCCCACTCTGTCAAAGTAACACACCCAGGGAAGAGCAGACTGACCCCACTCTGTCAAAGTAACACACTCCGGAAAGGGCAGACTGACCCCACTCTGTCAAAGTAACACACCCAGGGAAAACCAGACTGACACCACTCTGTCAAAGTAACACACCCAGGGAAGAGCAGACTGACCCCACTCTGTCAAAGTAACACACCCAGGGAAGAGCAGACTGACCCCACTCTGTCAAAGTAACACCCCCAGGGAAGAGCAGATTGAACCCACTCTGTCAATGTAACCCACCCAGGGAAGAGCAGACTGACCCCACTCTGTCAATGTAACACACCCAGGGAAGAGCAGACTGACCCCACTCGGTCAATGTAACCCACCCAGGGAAGAGCAGACTGACCCCACTCTGTCAAAGTAACACACCCAGGGAAGAGCAGACTGAACCCATTCTGGCAATGTTACACACCCAGGGAAGAACAGACTGACCCGACTCTGTCAATGTAACACACCCAGTGAAGAGCAGACTGACCCCACTCTGTCAATGTAACACACCCAGGGAAGAGCAGACTGACCCCAATCTGTCAAAGTAACACACCCAGGGAAGAGAAGACTGACCCCACTCTGTCAATGTAACACACCCAGGGAAGAGCAGACTGAACTCACACTATCAAATTAACACACCCAGGGAAGAGCAGACTGACCCCACTCTGTCAATGTAACACACCCAGGGAAGAGCAGACTGACCCCACTCTGTCAAAGTCACACACCCCGGGAAGAGAAGACTGAACTCACTCTGTCAATGTAACACACCCAGGGAAGAGCAGACTGACTCCACTCTGACAAAGTAACACACCCAGGGAATAGCAGACTGAACTCACTCTGTCAATGTAACACACCCAGGGAAGAGCAGACAGACCCCACTCTGTCAATGGAACACACCCAGGGAAGAGCCGACTGACCCCACTCTGTCAATGTAACACACACAGGGAAGAACTGACTGACCCCACTATGTCAATGTAACCCACCCAGGGAAGAGCAGACTGACCCCACTCTGTCAACGTAACACACCCATGCAAGAGCAGACTGACCCCACTCTGTCAATGTAACACACCCAGGGAAGTGCAGACTGACCCCACTCTGTCAATGTTACAGACGCAGGAAACGGCAGACTAACCCCACTGTGTCAATGTAACAAATCCAGGGAAGAGCAGACTGACTCCACTCTGACAATGTAACACACCCAGGGAATAGCAGACTGAACTCACTCTGTTAATGTAACACACCCAGGGAAGAGCAGACTGACCCCACTCTGTCAATGTAATCCATATAGTGAAGAGCAGAATGACCGCTCTCTATCAATTCAGCGCACGCAAGGAAGAGCACACTGACCCCACTCTGTCAAAGTAACACACCCAGGGAAGAGCAGACTGACCCCACTCTGTCAAAGTAACACACCCAGGGAAGAGCAGACTGACCCCACTCTGTCAAAGTAACACACCCAGGGAAGAGCAGACTGACCCCACTCTGTCAAAGTAACACACCCAGGGAAGAGCAGACTGAACCCACTCTGTCAATGTAACACACCCAGGGAAGAACAGACTGACCCCACTCTGTCAATGTAACACACCCAGGGAAGAGCAGACTGACCCCACTCGGTCAATGTAACACACCCAGGGAAGAGCAGACTGATTCCACTCTGTCAATGCAACACAACCAGGGAAGAGCAGACTGACCCCAGTCTGTCAATGTAACCGAACTAGGGAAGACCAGACTGACCCCACTCTGTAAATGTAACACACCCAGGGAAGAGCAGACTGATTCCACTCTGTCAATGCAACACAACCAGGGAAGAGCAGACTGACCCCACTCTGTCAATGTAACCGAACCAGGGAAGACCAGACTGACCCCACTCCGTAAATGTAACAGACCCAGGGAAGAGCAGACTGACCTCACTCTGTCATAGTAACACACCCAGGGAAGAGCAGACTGACCCCACTCTGTCAATGTAACACACCCAGTGAAGAGCAGACTGATACCACTTTGTCAATGTAACTCACCCCGGGAAGAGCAGACTGACACGACTCTGTCAATGTAACACACACAGGGAAGAGCAGACTTACACCACTCTGTCAATGTAACACACCCAGGGAAGAGCAGACTGACCACACTCTGTCAATGTAACACACTCAGGGAAGAGCAGACTGACCCCACTCTATCAATGTAACCCACCCAGGGAAGAGCAGACTGACCCCACTCTGTCAATGTAACACACCCAGGGAAGATCAGACTGACCTCACTCTGTCAAAGTAACACACCCAGGGAAGAGCAGACTTACCCCACTCTGTCAATGTAACACACCCAGGGAAGAGCAGACTGACCTCACTCTGTCAAAGTAACACACCCAGGGAAGATCAGACTGACCCCACTCTGTCAAAGTAACACACCCCGGAAAGGGCAGACTGACCCCACTCTGTCAAAGTAACACACCCAGGGAAAACCAGACTGACCCCACTCTGTCAAAGTAACACACCCAGGGAAGAGCAGACTGACCCCACTCTGTCAATGTAACACACCCAGGGAAGAGCAGACTGAACCCACTCTGTCAATGTAACACACCCAGGGATGAACAGACTGACCCCACTCTGTCAATGTAACACACCCAGGGAAGAGCAGACTGACCCCACTCGGTCAATGTAACACACCCAGGGAAGAGCAGACTGACCCCACTCGGTCAATGTAACACACCCAGGGAAGTTCAGACTGATTCCAGTCTGTCAATTCTACACACCCAGGGAAGATCAGACTGATTCCACTCTGTCAATGTAACACACACAGGGAAGAACAGACTGACCCAACTCTGTCAATTTAACACACCCAGGGAAGAGCAGACTGACCCCACTCTGTCAAAGTAACACACCCAGGGAAGAGCAGACTGACCCCACTCTGTCAAAGTAACTCACCCCGGGAAGAGCAGACTGACACGACTCTGTCAATGTAACACACACAGGGAAGAGCAGACTTACACCACTCTGTCAATGTAACACACCCAGGGAAGAGCAGACTGACCCCACTCTGTCAATGTAACAGACCCTGGGAAGAGCAGACTGACCCCACTCTATCAATGTAACCCACCCAGGGAAGAGCAGACTGACCCCACTCTGTCAATGTAACACACCCAGGGAAGAGCAGACTGACCTCACTCTGTCAAAGTAACACACCCAGGGAAGAGCAGACTGACCCCACTCTGTCAATGTAACACACCCAGGGAAGAGCAGACTGATCTCACTCTGTCAAAGTAACACACCCAGTGAAGATCAGACTGACCCCACTCTGTCAAAGTAACACACCCCGGAAAGGGCAGACTGACCCCACTCTGTCAAAGTAACACACCCTGGGAAAACCAGACTGACCCCACTCTGTCAAAGTAACACACCCAGGGAAGAGCAGACTGACCCCACTCTGTCAATGTAACACACCCAGGGAAGAGCAGACTGAACCCACTCTGTCAATGTAACACACCCAGGGATGAACAGACTGACCCCACTCTGTCAATGTAACACACCCAGGGAAGAGCAGACTGACCCCACTCGGTCAATGTAACACACCCAGGGAAGTTCAGACTGATTCCAGTCTGTCAATTCTACACACCCAGGGAAGATCAGACTGATTCCACTCTGTCAATGCAAGACAACCAGGGAAGATCAGACTGACCCCACTCTGTCAATGTAACCGACCCAGGGAAGACCAGACTGACACCACTCTGTCAATGTAACACACACAGGGAAGAACAGACTGACCCAACTCTGTCAATTTAACACACCCGGGGAAGAGCAGACTGACCTCACTCTGTCAAAGTAACACACCCAGGGAAGAGCAGACTGACCCCACTCTGTCAAAGTAACACACCCAGGGAAGAGCAGACTGACCCCACTCTGTCAATGTAACACACCCAGGGATGAGCAGACTGACCCCACTCTGTCAAAGTAACACACCCAGGGAAGAGCAGACTGACCCCACTCTGTCAAAGTAACACACTCCGGAAAGGGCAGACTGACCCCACTCTGTCAAAGTAACACACCCAGGGAAAACCAGACTGACACCACTCTGTCAAAGTAACACACCCAGGGAAGAGCAGACTGACCCCACTCTGTCAAAGTAACACACCCAGGGAAGAGCAGACTGACCCCACTCTGTCAAAGTAACACCCCCAGGGAAGAGCAGATTGAACCCACTCTGTCAATGTAACCCACCCAGGGAAGAGCAGACTGACCCCACTCTGTCAATGTAACACACCCAGGGAAGAGCAGACTGACCCCACTCGGTCAATGTAACCCACCCAGGGAAGAGCAGACTGACCCCACTCTGTCAAAGTAACACACCCAGGGAAGAGCAGACTGAACCCATTCTGGCAATGTTACACACCCAGGGAAGAACAGACTGACCCGACTCTGTCAATGTAACACACCCAGTGAAGAGCAGACTGACCCCACTCTGTCAATGTAACACACCCAGGGAAGAGCAGACTGACCCCAATCTGTCAAAGTAACACACCCAGGGAAGAGAAGACTGACCCCACTCTGTCAATGTAACACACCCAGGGAAGAGCAGACTGAACTCACACTATCAAATTAACACACCCAGGGAAGAGCAGACTGACCCCACTCTGTCAATGTAACACACCCAGGGAAGAGCAGACTGACCCCACTCTGTCAAAGTCACACACCCCGGGAAGAGAAGACTGAACTCACTCTGTCAATGTAACACACCCAGGGAAGAGCAGACTGACTCCACTCTGACAAAGTAACACACCCAGGGAATAGCAGACTGAACTCACTCTGTCAATGTAACACACCCAGGGAAGAGCAGACAGACCCCACTCTGTCAATGGAACACACCCAGGGAAGAGCCGACTGACCCCACTCTGTCAATGTAACACACACAGGGAAGAACTGACTGACCCCACTATGTCAATGTAACCCACCCAGGGAAGAGCAGACTGACCCCACTCTGTCAACGTAACACACCCATGCAAGAGCAGACTGACCCCACTCTGTCAATGTAACACACCCAGGGAAGTGCAGACTGACCCCACTCTGTCAATGTTACAGACGCAGGAAACGGCAGACTAACCCCACTGTGTCAATGTAACAAATCCAGGGAAGAGCAGACTGACTCCACTCTGACAATGTAACACACCCAGGGAATAGCAGACTGAACTCACTCTGTTAATGTAACACACCCAGGGAAGAGCAGACTGACCCTACTCTGTCAATGAAACACACCCTGGGAAGAGCAGACTGACTCCACTCTGACAATGTAACACACCCAGGGAAGAGCAGACTGACTCCACTTGGTCAATGTAACATACCCAGGGAAGAGCAGACTGACCTCACTCTGTCAATGTAACACACCCAGTGAAGAGCAGAGTGACACCACTCTGTCAATGTAACGTACCCGGGGAAGAGCGGACTGACCTCACTCTGTCAATGTAACGCACCCAGGGAGAGTAGACTGACCGCACTCAGGCAATGTAACACACTCAGGGAAGAACAGACTGACCCCACTCTGTCAATGTAAAGCACCCAAGGAAGAGCAGACTGACCCCACTCTGTCAATGTAATCGATTTAGTGAAGAGCAGAATGACCGCTCTCTGTCAATTCAGCGCACGCAAGGAAGAGCACACTGACCCCACTCTGTCAAAGTAACACACCCAGGGAAGAGCAGACTGACCCCACTCTGTCAAAGTAACACACCCAGGGAAGAGCAGACTGACCCCACTCTGTCAAAGTAACACACCCAGGGAAGAGCAGACTGACCCCACTCTGTCAAAGTAACACACCCAGGGAAGAGCAGACTGAACCCACTCTGTCAATGTAACACACCCAGGGAAGAGCAGACTGACCCCACTCGGTCAATGTAACACACCCAGGGAAGAGCAGACTGATTCCACTCTGTCAATGCAACACAACCAGGGAAGAGCAGATTGACCCCAGTCTGTCAATGTAACCGAACTAGGGAAGACCAGACTGACCCCACTCTGTAAATGTAACACACCCAGGGAAGAGCAGACTGATTCCACTCTGTCAATGCAACACAACCAGGGAAGAGCAGACTGACCCCACTCTGTCAAAGTAACCGAACCAGGGAAGACCAGACTGACCCCACTCCGTAAATGTAACAGACCCAGGGAAGAGCAGACTGACCTCACTCTGTCATAGTAACACACCCAGGGAAGAGCAGACTGACCCCACTCTGTCAATGTAACACACCCAGTGAAGAGCAGACTGATACCACTTTGTCAATGTAACTCACCCCGGGAAGAGCAGACTGACACGATTCTGTCAATGTAACACACACAGGGAAGAGCAGACTTACACCACTCTGTCAATGTAACACACCCAGGGAAGAGCAGACTGACCCCACTCTGTCAATGTAACACACCCAGGGAAGAGCAGACTGACCCCACTCTATCAATGTAACCCACCCAGGGAAGAGCAGACTGACCCCACTCTGTCAATGTAACACACCCAGGGAAGATCAGACTGACCTCACTCTGTCAAAGTAACACACCCAGGGAAGAGCAGACTTACCCCACTCTGTCAATGTAACACACCCAGGGAAGAGCAGACTGACCTCACTCTGTCAAAGTAACACACCCAGGGAAGATCAGACTGACCCCACTCTGTCAAAGTAACACACCCCGGAAAGGGCAGACTGACCCCACTCTGTCAAAGTAACACACCCAGGGAAGAGCAGACTGACCCCACTCTGTCAATGTAACACACCCAGGGAAGAGCAGACTGAACCCACTCTGTCAATGTAACACACCCAGGGATGAACAGACTGACCCCACTCTGTCAATGTAACACACCCAGGGAAGAGCAGACTGACCCCACTCGGTCAATGTAACACACCCAGGGAAGAGCAGACTGACCCCACTCGGTCAATGTAACACACCCAGGGAAGTTCAGACTGATTCCAGTCTGTCAATTCTACACACCCAGGGAAGATCAGACTGATTCCACTCTGTCAATGTAACACACACAGGGAAGAACAGACTGACCCAACTCTGTCAATTTAACACACCCAGGGAAGAGCAGACTGACCCCACTCTGTCAAAGTAACACACCCAGGGAAGAGCAGACTGACCCCACTCTGTCAAAGTAACACACCCAGGGATGAGCAGACTGACCCCACTCTGTCAAAGTAACTCACCCCGGGAAGAGCAGACTGACACGACTCTGTCAATGTAACACAAACAGGGAAGAGCAGACTTACACCACTCTGTCAAAGTAACACACCCAGGGAAGAGCAGACTGACCCCACTCTGTCAATGTAACACACCCAGGGAAGAGCAGACTGACCCCACTCTATCAATGTAACCCACCCAGGGAAGAGCAGACTGACCCCACTCTGTCAATGTAACACACCCAGGGAAGAGCAGACTGACCTCACTCTGTCAAAGTAACACACCCAGGGAAGAGCAGACTGACCCCACTCTGTCAATGTAACACACCCAGGGAAGAGCAGACTGATCTCACTCTGTCAAAATAACACACCCAGGGAAGATCAGACTGACCCCACTCTGTCAAAGTAACACACCCCGGAAAGGGCAGACTGACCCCACTCTGTCAAAGTAACACACCCTGGGAAAACCAGACTGACCCCACTCTGTCAAAGTAACACACCCAGGGAAGAGCAGACTGACCCCACTCTGTAAAAGTAACACACCCAGGGAAGAGCAGACTGACCCCACTCTGTCAATGTAACACACCCAGGGAAGAGCAGACTGACCTCACTCTGTCAAAGTAACACACCCAGGGAAGAGCAGACTGACCCCACTCTGTCAATGTAACACACCCAGGGAAGAGCAGACTGATCTCACTCTGTCAAAATAACACACCCAGGGAAGATTAGACTGACCCCACTCTGTCAAAGTAACACACCCCGGAAAGGGCAGACTGACCCCACTCTGTCAAAGTAACACACCCTGGGAAAACCAGACTGACCCCACTCTGTCAAAGTAACACACCCAGGGAAGAGCAGACTGACCCCACTCTGTCAATGTAACACACCCAGGGAAGAGCAGACTGAACCCACTCTTTCAATGTAACACACCCAGGGATGAACAGACTGACCCCACTCTGTCAATGTAACACACCCAGGGAAGAGCAGACTGACCCCACTCGGTCAATGTAACACACCCAGGGAAGTTCAGACTGATTCCAGTCTGTCAATTCTACACACCCAGGGAAGATCAGACTGATTCCACTCTGTCAATGCAAGACAACCAAGGAAGATCAGACTGACCCCACTCTGTCAATATAACCGACCCAGGGAAGACCAGACTGACACCACTCTGTCAATGTAACACACACAGGGAAGAACAGACTGACCCAACTCTGTCAATTTAACACACCCAGGAAAGAGCAGACTGACCTCACTCTGTCAAAGTAACACACCCAGGGAAGAGCAGACTGACCCCACTCTGTCAAAGTAACACACCCAGGGAAGAGCAGACTGACCCCACTCTGTCAATGTAACACACCCAGGGAAGAGCAGACTGATCTCACTCTGTCAAAATAACACACCCAGGGAAGATCAGACTGACCCCACTCTGTAAAAGTAACACACCCCGGAAAGGGCAGACTGACCCCACTCTGTCAAAGTAACACACCCTGGGAAAACCAGACTGACCCCACTCTGTCAAAGTAACACACCCAGGGAAGAGCAGACTGACCCCACTCTGTCAATGTAACACACCCAGGGAAGAGCAGACTGAACCCACTCTGTCAATGTAACACACCCAGGGATGAACAGACTGACCCCACTCTGTCAATGTAACACACCCAGGGAAGAGCAGACTGACCCCACTCGGTCAATGTAACACACCCAGGGAAGTTCAGACTGATTCCAGTCTGTCAATTCTACACACCCAGGGAAGATCAGACTGATTCCACTCTGTCAATGCAAGACAACCAAGGAAGATCAGACTGACCCCACTCTGTCAATGTAACCGACCCAGGGAAGACCAGACTGACACCACTCTGTCAATGTAACACACACAGGGAAGAACTGACTGACCCAACTCTGTCAATTTAACACACCCAGGAAAGAGCAGACTGACCTCACTCTGTCAAAGTAACACACCCAGGGAAGAGCAGACTGACCCCACTCTGTCAAAGTAACACACCCAGGGAAGAGCAGACTGACCCCACTCTGTCAAAGTAACACACCCAGGGATGAGCAGACTGACCCCACTCTGTCAAAGTAACACACCCAGGGAAGAGCAGACTGACCCCACTCTGTCAAAGTAACACACTCCGGAAAGGGCAGACTGACCCCACTCTGTCAAAGTAACACACCCAGGGAAAACCAGACTGACACCACTCTGTCAAAGTAACGCACCCAGGGAAGAGCAGACTGACCCCACTCTGTCAAAGTAACACACCCAGGGAAGAGCAGACTGACCCCACTCTGTCAAAGTAACACCCCCAGGGAAGAGCAGATTGAACCCACTCTGTCAATGTAACCCACCCAGGGAAGAGCAGACTGACCCCACTCTGTCAATGTAACACACCCAGGGAAGAGCAGACTGACCCCACTCGGTCAATGTAACCCACCCAGGGAAGAGCAGACTGAACCCATTCTGGCAATGTAACACACCCAGGGAAGAACAGACTGACCCGACTCTGTCAATGTAACACACCCAGTGAAGAGCAGACTGACCCCACTCTGTCAATGTAACACACCCAGGGAAGAGCAGACTGACCCCAATCTGTCAAAGTAACACACCCAGGGAAGAGAAGACTGACCCCACTCTGTCAATGTAACACACCCAGGGAAGAGCAGACTGAACTCACACTATCAAATTAACACACCCAGGGAAGAGCAGACTGACCCCACTCTGTCAATGTAACACACCCAGGGAAGAGCAGACTGACCCCACTCTGTCAAAGTCACACACCCAGGGAAGAGAAGACTGACCCCACTCTGTCAAAGTAACACACCCAGGGAAGAGCAGACTGACCCCACTCTGTCAATTTAACACACCCAGGGAAGAGCAGACTGACGCCACTCTGTCAAAGTAACACACACAGGGAAGAGCAGACTGACCCCACTCTGTCAATGTACCACACTCAGGGAAGAGCAGTCTGACCCCACTCTGTCAATGAAAAACATCCTGGGAAGAGCAGACTGACCCAACTCTGTCAATGTAACATACCCAGGGATGAGCAGACTGACCCCACTCTGTCAATTTAACACACCCAGGGAAGAGCAGACTGACCCCACTCTGTCAAAGTAACACACCCAGGGAAGAGCAGACTGACCCCACTCTGTCAAAGTAACACACCCAGGGAAGAGCAGACTGACGCCACTCTGTCAAAGTAACACACCCAGGGAAGAGCAGACTGACCACACTCTGTCAAAGTAACACACCCAGGAAAGAGCAGACTAACCCCAGTCTGTCAAAGTAACACACCCAGGGAAGAACAGACTGACCCCACTCTGTCAATGTAACACACCCAGGGAAGAGCAGACTGACCCCACTCGGTCAATGTAACACACCCAGGGAAGATCAGACTGATTCCAGTCTGTCAATTCTACACACCCAGGGAAGATCAAACTGATTCCACTCTGTCAATGCAACACAACCAGGGAAGAGCAGACTGACCCCACTCTGTCAGTGTAACCGAACCAGGGAAGACCAGACTGACCCCACTCCGTAAATGTAACAGACCCAGGGAAGAGCAGACTGACCTCACTCTGTCATAGTAACACACCCAGGGAAGAGCAGACTGACCCCACTCTGTCAATGTAACACACCCAGTGAAGAGCAGACTGATTCCACTTTGTCAATGTAACTCACCACGGGAAGAGCAGACTGACACGACTCTGTCAATGTAACACACACAGGGAAGAGCAGACTTACACCACTCTGTCAATGTAACACACCCAGGGAAGAGCAGACTGACCCCACTCTGTCAATGTAACACACCCAGGGAAGAGCAGACTGACCCCACTCTATCAATGTAACCCACCCAGGGAAGAGCAGACTGACCCCACTCTGTCAATGTAACACACCCAGGGAAGAGCAGACTGACCTCACTCTGTCAAAGTAACACACCCAGGGAAGAGCAGACTGACCCCACTCTGTCAATGTAACACACCCAGGGAAGAGCAGACTGACCTCACTCTGTCAAAGTAACACACCCAGGGAAGAGCAGACTGACCCCACTCTGTCAATGTAACACACACAGGGAAGAACAGACTGACCCCACTCTGTCAATGTAACACACCCAGGGAAGAGCAGACTGACCCCACTCTGTCAAAGTAACACACCCAGGGAAGAGCAGACTGACCCCACTCTGTCAAAGTAACACACCCAGGGAAGAGCAGACTGACCCCACTCTGTCAAAGTAACACACCCAGGGAAGAGCAGACTGACCCCACTCTGTCAAAGTAACACACCCAGGGAAGAGCAGACTGACCCCACTCTGTCAATGTAACACACCCAGGGAAGAGCAGACTGACCCCACTCTGTCAAAGTAACACACCCAGGGAAGAGCAGACTGACCCCACTCTGTCAATGTAACACACCCAGGGAAGAGCAGACTGACCCCACTCTGTCAAAGTAACACACCCAGGGAAGAGCAGACTGACCCCACTCTGTCAATGTAACACACCCAGGGAAGAGCAGACTGACCCCACTCTGTCAAAGTAACACACCCAGGGAAGAGCAGACTGAACCCACTCTGTCAATGTAACACACCCAGGGATGAACAGACTGACCCCACTCTGTCAATGTAACACACCCAGGGAAGAGCAGACTGACCCCACTCGGTCAATGTAACACAGCCAGGGGAGATCAGACTAATTGCAGTCTGTCAATTCTACACACCCAGGGAAGATCAGACTGATTCCACTCTGTCAATGCAAGACAACCAGGGAAGATCAGACTGACCCCACTCTGTCAATGTAACCGACCCAGGGAAGAACAGACTGACCCCACTCTGTCAATGTAACCCACCCAGGGAAGAGCAGACTGACCCCACTCTGTCAATGTAACACACCCAGGGAAGAGCAGAGTGACCCCACTCTGTCAATGTAACCCACCCAGGGAAGAGCAGACTGACCCCACTCTGTCAATGTAACACACCCAGGGAAGAGCAGAGTGACCCCACTCTATCAATGTAACCCACCCAGGGAAGAGCAGACTGACCCCACTCTGTCAAAGTAACACACCCAGGGAAGAGCAGACAGAACCCATTCTGTCAATGTAACACACCCAGGGAAGAACAGACTGACCCGACTCTGTCAATGTAACCCACCCAGGGAAGAGCAGACTAACCCCACTCTGTCAATGTAACACACCCAGGGAAGAGCAGACTGACCCCACTCTGTCAAAGTAACACACCCAGGGAAGAGCAGACTGACCCCACTCTGTCAATGTAACACACCCAGGGAAGAACAGACTGACCTCACTCTGTCAAAGTAACACACCCAGGGAAGAGCAGACTGACCCCACTCTGTCAATGTAACACACCCAGGGAAGAGCAGACTGACCCCACTCTGTCAAAGTCACACACCAGGGAAGAGAAGACTGACCCCACTCTGTCAAAGTAACACACCCAGGGAAGAGAAGACTGACCCCACTCTGTCAATTTAACACACCCAGGGAAGAGCAGACTGACGCCACTCTGTCAAAGTAACACACACAGGGAAGAGCAGACTGACCCCACTCTGTCAATGTACCACACTCAGGGAAGAGCAGTCTGACCCCACTCTGTCAATGAAAAACATCCTGGGAAGAGCAGACTGATTCCACTCTGTCAATGTAACACACCCAGGGATGAGCAGACTGACCCCACTCTGTCAATTTAACACACCCAGGGAAGAGCAGACTGACCCCACTCTGTCAAAGTAACACACCCAGGGAAGAGCAGACTGACCCCACTCTGTCAAAGTAACACACCCAGGGAAGAGCAGACTGACCCCACTCTGTCAAAGTAACACACCCAGGGAAGAGCAGACTGACCCCACTCTGTCAAAGTAACACACCCAGGAAAGAGCAGACTGACCCCAGTCTGTCAAAGTAACACACCCAGGGAAGAACAGACTGACCCCACTCTGTCAATGTAACACACCCAGGGAAGAGCAGACTGACCCCACTCGGTCAATGTAACACACCCAGGGAAGATCAGACTGATTCCAGTCTGTCAATTCTACACACCCAGGGAAGATCAGACTGATTCCACTCTGTCAATGCAACACAACCAGGGAAGAGCAGACTGACCCCACTCTGTCAATGTAACACACCCAGGGAAGAGCAGACTGACCCCACTCGGTCAATGTAACACACCCAGGGAAGATCAGACTGATTCCAGTCTGTCAATTCTACACACCCAGGGAAGATCAGACTGATTCCACTCTGTCAATGCAACACAACCAGGGAAGTGCAGACTGACCCCACTCTGTCAATGTAACCGAACCAGGGAAGAGCAGACTGACCTCACTCTGTCATAGTAACACACCCAGGGAAGAGCAGACTGACCCCACTCTGTCAATGTAACACACCCAGTGAAGAGCAGACTGATACCACATTGTCAATGTAACTCACCCCGGGAAGAGCAGACTGACACGACTCTGTCAATGTAACACACACAGGGAAGAGCAGACTTACACCACTCTGTCAATGTAACACACCCAGGGAAGAGCAGACTGACCCCACTCTGTCAATGTAACACGCCCAGGGAAGAGCAGACTGACCCCACTCTATCAAAGTAACCCACCCAGGGAAGAGCTGACTGACCCCACTCTGTCAATGTAACACACCCAGGGAAGAGCAGACTGACCTCACTCTGTCAAAGTAACACACCCAGGGAAGAGCAGACTGACCCCACTCTGTCAATGTAACACACCCAGGGAAGAGCAGACTGACCCCACTCTGTCAAAGTAACACACCCAGGGAAGAGCAGACTGACCCCACTCTGTCAATGTAACACACACAGGGAAGAACAGACTGACCCCACTCTGTCAATGTAACACACCCAGGGAAGAGCAGACTGACCCCACTCTGTCAAAGTAACACACCCAGGGAAGAGCAGACTGACCCCACTCTGTCAAAGTAACACACCCAGGGAAGAGCAGACTGACCCCACTCTGTAAAAGTAACACACCCAGGGAAGAGCAGACTGACGCCACTCTGTCAAAGTAACACACCCAGGGAAGAGCAGACTGACCCCACTCTGTCAATGTAACACACCCAGGGAAGAGCAGACTGACCCCACTCTGTCAATGTAACACACACAGGGAAGAACTGACTGACCCCACTATGTCAATTTAACACACCCAGGGAAGAGCAGACTGACCCCACTCTGTCAAAGTAACACACCCAGGGAAGAGCAGACTGACCCCACTCTGTCAATGTAACCCACCCAGGGAAGAGCAGACTGACCCCACTCTGTCAACGTAACACACCCATGTAAGAGCAGACTGACCCCACTCTGTCAATGTAACACACCCAGGGAAGTGCAGACTGACCCCACTCTGTCAATGTTACAGACGCAGGAAACGGCAGACTAACCCCACTGTGTCAATGTAACAAATCCAGGGAAGAGCAGACTGACTCCACTCTGACAATGTAACACACCCAGGGAATAGCAGACTGAACTCACTCTGTTAATGTAACACACCCAGGGAAGAGCAGACTGACCCTACTCTGTCAATGAAACACACCCTGGGAAGAGCAGACTGACTCCACTCTGACAATGTAACACACACAGGGAAGAGCAGACTGACTCCACTCGGTCAATGTAACATACCCAGGGAAGAGCAGACTGACCTCACTCTGTCAATGTAACACACCCAGTGAAGAGCAGAGTGACACCACTCTGTCAATGTAACGTACCCGGGGAAGAGCGGACTGACCTCACTCTGTCAATGTAACGCACCCAGGGAGAGTAGACTGACCGCACTCAGGCAATGTAACACACACAGGGAAGAGCAGACTGACCCCACTCCGTCAATGTAAAGCACCCAAGGAAGAGCAGACTGACCCCACTCTGTCAATGTAATCCATATAGTGAAGAGCAGAATGACCGCTCTCTGTCAATTCAGCGCACGCAAGGAAGAGCACACTGACCCCACTCTGTCAAAGTAACACACCCAGGGAAGAGCAGACTGACCCCACTCTGTCAAAGTAACACACCCAGGGAAGAGCAGACTGACCCCACTCTGTCAAAGTAACACACCCAGGGAAGAGCAGACTGACCCCACTCTGTCAAAGTAACACACCCAGGGAAGAGCAGACTGACCCCACTCTGTCAATGTAACACACACAGGGAAGAACAGACTGACCCCACTCAGTCAATGTAACACACCCAGGGAAGAGCAGACTGACCCCACTCTGTCAACGTAAAACACCCAGGAAAGAGCAGACTGACCCCACTCTGTCAAAGTAACACACCCAGGGAAGAGCAGACTGACCCCACTCTGTCAAAGTAACACACCCAGGGAAGAGCAGACTGACCCCACTCTGTCAAAGTAACACACCCAGGGAAGAGCAGACTGACCCCACTCTGTCAATGTAACATACCCAGGGAAGAGCAGACTGACCCCACTCTGTCAATGTAACACACCCCGGGAAGAGCAGACTGACCCCACTCTGTCAATGTAACACACCCAGAGAAGAGCAGAGTGACACCACTCTGTCAATGTAACGTACCCGGGGAAGAGCGGACTGACCTCACTCTGTCAATGTAACGCACCCAGGGAGAGTAGACTGACCGCACTCAGGCAATGTAAAACACCCAGGGAAGAGCAGACTGACCCCACTCTGTCAATGTAACAGACGCAGAGAAGGGCAGACTGACCCCACTCTGTCAATGTAACACATCCAGGGAAGAGCAGACTGACTCCACTCTGACAAAGTAACACACCCAGGGAATAGCAGACTGAACTCACTCTGTCAATGTAACACACCCAGGGAAGAGCAGACTGACCCCACTCTGTCAATGGAACACACCCAGGGAAGAGCAGACTGACCCCACTCTGTCAATGTAACACACACAGGGAAGAACTGACTGACCCCACTATGTCAATTTAACACACCCAGGGAAGAGCAGACTGACCCCACTCTGTCAAAGTAACACACCCAGGGAAGAGCAGACTGACCCCACTCTGTCAATGTAACCCACCCAGGGAAGAGCAGACTGACCCCACTCTGTCAACGTAACACACCCATGCAAGAGCAGACTGACCCCACTCTGTCAATGTAACACACCCAGGGAAGTGCAGACTGACCCCACTCTGTCAATGTTACAGACGCAGGAAACGGCAGACTAACCCCACTGTGTCAATGTAACAAATCCAGGGAAGAGCAGACTGACTCCACTCTGACAATGTAACACACCCAGGGAATAGCAGACTGAACTCACTCTGTTAATGTAACACACCCAGGGAAGAGCAGACTGACCCTACTCTGTCAATGAAACACACCCTGGGAAGAGCAGACTGACTCCACTCTGACAATGTAACACACACAGGGAAGAGCAGACTGACTCCACTCGGTCAATGTAACATACCCAGGGAAGAGCAGACTGACCTCACTCTGTCAATGTAACACACCCAGTGAAGAGCAGAGTGACACCACTCTGTCAATGTAACGTACCCGGGGAAGAGCGGACTGACCTCACTCTGTCAATGTAACGCACCCAGGGAGAGTAGACTGACCGCACTCAGGCAATGTAACACACACAGGGAAGAGCAGACTGACCCCACTCCGTCAATGTAAAGCACCCAAGGAAGAGCAGACATACCCCACTCTGTCAATGTAATCGATATAGTGAAGAGCAGAATGACCGCTCTCTGTCAATTCAGCGCACGCAAGGAAGAGCACACTGACCCCACTCTGTCAAAGTAACACACCCAGGGAAGAGCAGACTGACCCCACTCTGTCAAAGTAACACACCCAGGGAAGAGCAGACTGACCCCACTCTGTCAAAGTAACACACCCAGGGAAGAGCAGACTGACCCCACTCTGTCAAAGTAACACACCCAGGGAAGAGCAGACTGAACCCACTCTGTCAATGTAACACACCCAGGGAAGAACAGACTGACACCACTCTGTCAATGTAACACACCCAGGGAAGAGCAGACTGACCCCACTCGGTCAATGTAACACACCCAGGGAAGAGCAGACTGATTCCACTCTGTCAATGCAACACAACCAGGGAAGAGCAGACTGACCCCAGTCTGTCAATGTAACCGAACTAGGGAAGACCAGACTGACCCCACTCTGTAAATGTAACAGACCCAGGGAAGAGCAGACAGACCCCAATCTGTCAAAGTAACACACCCAGTGAAGAGCAGACTGATACCACTTTGTCAATGTAACCCTCCCGGGAAGAGCAGACTGACACCACTCTCTAAATTTTACACACACAGGGAAGAGCAGACTGACACCACTCTGTCAATGTAACACACACAGGGAAGAGCAGACTGACCCCACTCTGTCAATGTAACACACCCAGCGAAGAGCAGACTGACCCCACTCTATCAATGTAACCCACCCAGGGAAGAGCTGACTGACCCCACTCTGTCAAAGTAACACACCCAGGGAAGAGCAGACTGAACCCATTCTGTCAATGTAACACACCAAGGGAAGAACAGACTGACCCCACTCTGTCAATGTAACACACGCAGGGAAGAGCAGACTGACACCACTCTGTCAAAGTAACACACCCAGGGAAGAGCAGACTGACCCCACTCTGTCAATGTAACACACCCAGGGAAGAGCAGACTGACCTCACTCTGTCAAAGTAACACACCCAGGGAAGAGCAGACTGACCCCACTCTGTCAATGTAACACACCCAGGGAAGAGCAGACTGACCCCACTCTGCCAAAGTAACACACCCAGGGAAGAGCAGACTGACCCCACTCTGTCAATGTAACACACACAGGGAAGAACAGACTGACCCCACTCTGTCAATGTAACACACCCAGGGAAGAGCAGACTGACCCCACTCGGTCAATGTAACACACCCAGGGAAGAGCAGACTGATTCCACTCTGTCAATGCAACACAACCAGGGAAGAGCAGACTGACCCCAGTCTGTCAATGTAACCGAACTAGGGAAGACCATACTGACCCCACTCTGTAAATGTAACAGACCCAGGGAAGAGCAGACAGACCCCAATCTGTCAAAGTAACACACCCAGTGAAGAGCAGACTGATACCACTTTGTCAATGTAACCCTCCCGGGAAGAGCAGACTGACACCACTCTCTCAATTTAACACACACAGGGAAGAGCAGACTGACACCAATCTGTCAATGTAACACACACAGGGAAGAGCAGACTGACCCCACTCTGTCAATGTAACACACCCAGGGAAGAGCAGACTGACCCCACTCTATCAATGTAACCCACCCAGGGAAGAGCTGACTGACCCCACTCTGTCAAAGTAACACACCCAGGGAAGAGCAGACTGAACCCATTCTGTCAATGTAACACACCAAGGGAAGAACAGACTGACTCCACTCTGTCAATGTAACACACGCAGGGAAGAGCAGACTGACACCACTCTGTCAAAGTAACACACCCAGGGAAGAGCAGACTGACCCCACTCTGTCAATGTAACACACCCAGGGAAGAGCAGACTGACCTCACTCTTTCAAAGTAACACACGCAGGGAAGAGCAGACTGACCCCACTCTGTCAATGTAACACACCCAGGGAAGAGCAGACTGACCCATCTCTGCCAAAGTAACACACCCAGGGAAGAGCAGACTGACACCACTCTGTCAAAGTAACACACCCAGGGAAGAGCAGACTGACCCCACTATGTCAATGTAACACACCCAGGGAAGAGCAGACTGACCCCACTCTGTCAAAGTAACACACCCAGGAAAGGGCAGACTGACCCCACTCTGTCAATGTAACACACCCAGGGAAAACCAGACTGACCCCACTCTGTCAAAGTAACACACCCAGGGAAGAGCAGACTGACCCCACTCTGTCAAAGTAACACACCCAGGGAAGAGCAGACTGACCCCAGTCTGTCAAAGTAACACACCCAGGGAAGAGCAGACTGAACCCACTCTGTCAATGTAACACACCCAGGGATGAACAGACTGACCCCACTCTGTCAATTTAAGACACCCAGGGAAGAGCAGACTGACCCCACTGTGTCAAAGTAACACACCCAGAGAAGAGCAGACTGACCCCACTCTGTCAAAGTAACACACACAGGGAAGAGCAGACTGACCCCACTCTGTCAAAGTAACACACTCAGGGATAGCAGATTGATCCAACCTCTGTCAAAGTAACACACCCAGGGCAGAACAGACTGACCCCACGCTGTCAATGTAACACACCCAGGGAAGAGCAGACTGACCCCACTCTGTCAAAGTAACACACCCAGGGAAGAGCAGACTGACACCACTCTGTCAATGTAACACACACAGGGAAGAGCAGACTGACCTCACTCTGTCAAAGTAACACACCCAGGGAAGAGCAGACAGACCCCACTCTGTCAAAGTAACACACACAGGGAAGAGCAGACTGACCCCACTCTGTCAAAGTAACACACACAGCGAAGAGCAGACTGACCCCACTCTGTCAAAGTAACACACCCAGGGAAGAGCAGACTGACCCCAGTCTGTCAAAGTAACACACCCAGGGAAGAGCAGACTGAACCCACTCTGTCAATGTAACACACCCAGGGATGAACAGACTGACCCCACTCTGTCAATGTAACACACCCAGGGAAGAGCAGACTGACCCCACTCGGTCAATGAAACACACCCAGGGAAGTTCAGACTGATTCCAGTCTGTCAATTCTACACACCCAGGGAAGATCAGACTGATTCCACTCTGTCAATGCAAGACAACCAGGGAAGATCAGACTGACCCCACTCTGTCAATGTAACCGACCCAGGGAAGACCAGACTGACCCCACTCTGTAAATGTAACACACCCAGGGAAGAGCAGACTGACACCACTCTGTCAATGTAACACACACAGGGAAGAACAGACTGACCCCACTCTGTCAATTTAACACACCCAGGGAAGAGCAGACTGACCTCACTCTGTCAAAGTAACACACCCAGGGAAGAGCAGACTGACCCCACTCTGTCAAAGTAACACACCCAGGGAAGAGCAGACTGACCCCACTCTGTCAAAGTAACACACCCAGGGATGAGCAGACTGACCCCACTCTGTCAAAGTAACACACCCAGGGAAGAGCAGACTGACCCCACTCTGTCAAAGTAAGACACCCCGGAAAGGGCAGACTGACCCCACTCTGTCAAAGTAACACACCCAGGGAAAACCAGACTGACCCCACTCTGTCAAAGTAACACACCCAGGGAAGAGCAGACTGACCCCACTCTGTCAAAGTAACACACCCAGTGAAGAGCAGACTGACCCCACTCTGTCAAAGTAACACACCCAGGGAAGAGCAGACTGAACCCACTCTGTCAATGTAACACACCCAGGGATGAACAGACTGACCCCACTCTGTCAATGTAACACACCCAGGGAAGAGCAGACTGACCCCACTCGGTCAATGTAACACAGCCAGGGGAGATCAGACTAATTGCAGTCTGTCAATTCTACACACCCAGGGAAGATCAGACTGATTCCACTCTGTCAATGCAAGACAACCAGGGAAGATCAGACTGACCCCACTCTGTCAATGTAACCGACCCAGGGAAGAACAGACTGACCCCACTCTGTCAATGTAACCCACCCAGGGAAGAGCAGACTGACCCCACTCTGTCAATGTAACACACCCAGGGAAGAGCAGAGTGACCCCACTCTGTCAATGTAACCCACCCAGGGAAGAGCAGACTGACCCCACTCTGTCAATGTAACACACCCAGGGAAGAGCAGAGTGACCCCACTCTATCAATGTAACCCACCCAGGGAAGAGCAGACTGACCCCACTCTGTCAAAGTAACACACCCAGGGAAGAGCAGACAGAACCCATTCTGTCAATGTAACACACCCAGGGAAGAACAGACTGACCCGACTCTGTCAATGTAACACACCCAGGGAAGAGCAGACTAACCCCACTCTGTCAATGTAACACACCCAGGGAAGAGCAGACTGACCCCACTCTGTCAAAGTAACACACCCAGGGAAGAGCAGACTGACCCCAATCTGTCAATGTAACACACCCAGGGAAGAGCAGACTGACCTCACTCTGTCAAAGTAACACACCCAGGGAAGAGCAGACTGACCCCACTCTGTCAATGTAACACACCCAGCAAGAGCAGACTGACCCCACTCTGTCAAAGTCACACACCAGGGAAGAGAAGACTGACCCCACTCTGTCAAAGTAACACACCCAGGGAAGAGAAGACTCACCCCACTCTGTCAATTTAACACACCCAGGGAAGAGCAGACTGACGCCACTCTGTCAAAGTAACACACACAGGGAAGAGCAGACTGACCCCACTCTGTCAATGTACCACACTCAGGGAAGAGCAGTCTGACCCCACTCTGTCAATGAAAAACATCCTGGGAAGAGCAGACTGATTCCACTCTGTTAATGTAACACACCCAGGGATGAGCAGACTGACCCCACTCTGTCAATTTAACACACCCAGGGAAGAGCAGACTGACCCCACTCTGTCAAAGTAACACACCCAGGGAAGAGCAGACTGACCCCACTCTGTCAAAGTAACACACCCAGGGAAGAGCAGACTGACCCCACTCTGTCAAAGTAACACACCCAGGGAAGAGCAGACTGACCCCACTCTGTCAAAGTAACACACCCAGGAAAGAGCAGACTGACCCCAGTCTGTCAAAGTAACACACCCAGGGAAGAACAGACTGACCCCACTCTGTCAATGTAACACACCCAGGGAAGAGCAGACTGACCCCACTCGGTCAATGTAACACACCCAGGGAAGATCAGACTGATTCCAGTCTGTCAATTCTACACACCCAGGGAAGATCAGACTGATTCCACTCTGTCAATGCAACACAACCAGGGAAGAGCAGACTGACCCCACTCTGTCAATGTAACACACCCAGGGAAGAGCAGACTGACCCCACTCGGTCAATGTAACACACCCAGGGAAGATCAGACTGATTCCAGTCTGTCAATTCTACACACCCAGGGAAGATCAGACTGATTCCACTCTGTCAATGCAACACAACCAGGGAAGTGCAGACTGACCCCACTCTGTCAATGTAACCGAACCAGGGAAGAGCAGACTGACCTAACTCTGTCATAGTAACACACCCAGGGAAGAGCAGACTGACCCCACTCTGTCAATGTAACACACCCAGTGAAGAGCAGACTGATACCACATTGTCAATGTAACTCACCCCGGGAAGAGCAGACTGACACGACTCTGTCAATGTAACACACACAGGGAAGAGCAGACTTACACCACTCTGTCAATGTAACACACCCAGGGAAGAGCAGACTGACCCCACTCTGTCAATGTAACACACCCAGGGAAGAGCAGACTGACCCCACTCTATCAAAGTAACCCACCCAGGGAAGAGCTGACTGACCCCACTCTGTCAATGTAACACACCCAGGGAAGAGCAGACTGACCTCACTCTGTCAAAGTAACACACCCAGGGAAGAGCAGACTGACCCCACTCTGTCAATGTAACACACCCAGGGAAGAGCAGACTGACCCCACTCTGTCAAAGTAACACACCCAGGGAAGAGCAGACTGACCCCACTCTGCCAATGTAACACACACAGGGAAGAACAGACTGACCCCACTCTGTCAATGTAACACACCCAGGGAAGAGCAGACTGACCCCACTCTGTCAAAGTAACACACCCAGGGAAGAGCAGACTGACCCCACTCTGTCAAAGTAACACACCCAGGGAAGAGCAGACTGACCCCACTCTGTAAAAGTAACACACCCAGGGAAGAGCAGACTGACGCCACTCTGTCAAAGTAACACACCCAGGGAAGAGCAGACTGACCCCACTCTGTCAATGTAACACACCCAGGGAAGAGCAGACTGACCCCACTCTGTCAAAGTAACACACCCAGGGAAGAGCAGACTGACCCCACTCTGTCAATGTAACACACCCAGGGAAGAGCAGACTGACCCCACTCTGTCAAAGTAACACACCCAGGGAAGAGCAGACTGACCCCACTCTGTCAATGTAACAATCACAGGGAAGAACAGACTGACCCCACTCTGTCAATGTAACAAACCCAGGGAAGAGCAGACTGACCCCACTCTGTCAAAGGAACACACCCAGGAAAGAGCAGACTGACCCCACTCTGTCAATGTAACACACCCAGGGAAGAGCAGACTGACCCCACTCTGTCAAAGTAACACACCCAGGGAAGAGCAGACTGACCCCACTCTGTCAAAGTAACACACCCAGGGAAGAGCAGACTGACCCGACTCTGTCAAAGTAACACACCCAGGGAAGAGCAGACTGACCCCACTCTGTCAATGTAACAGACGCAGGGAAGGGCAGACTGACCCCACTCTGTCAATGTAACACATCCAGGGAAGAGCAGACTGACCCCACTCTGTCACTGTAACACACCCAGGGAAGAGCAGACTGACCCCACTCTGTCAATGTAACACATCCAGGGAAGAGCAGACTGACCCCACTCTGTCAATGTAACACACCCAGGGAAGAGCAGACTGACCCCACTCTGTCAATGTAACACACACAGGGAAGAACTGACTGACCGCACTCTGTCAATTTAACACACCCAGGGAAGAGCAGACTGACCCCACTCTGTCAAAGTAACACACCCAGGGAAGAGCAGACTGACCCCACTCTGTCAATGTAACACACCCAGGGAAGAGCAGACTGACCCCACTCTGTCAACGTAACACACCCAGGCAAGAGCAGACTGACCCCACTCTGTCAATGTAACACACCCAGGGAAGAGCAGACTGACCCCACTCTGTCAATGTAACAGACGCAGGAAACGGCAGACTAACCCCACTGTGTCAATGTAACACATCCAGGGAAGAGCAGACTGACTCCACTCTGACAATGTAACACACCCAGGGAATAGCAGACTGAACTCACTCTGTTAATGTAACACACCCAGGGAAGAGCAGACTGACCCCACTCTGTCAATGAAACACACCCTGGGAAGAGCAGACTGACCCCACTCGGTCAAATTAACACACCCAGGGAAGAGCACACTGACCCCACTCTGTCAATGTAACACACCCAGGGAAGAGCAGACTGACCCCACTCTGTCAATGTAACACACCCAGTAAAGAGCAGACTGAACCAACTCTGTCAATGTAACACACCCAGGGAAGAGCAGACTGACCCCACTATGTCAATGTAACCCACCCAGGGAAGAGCAGACTGACCCCACTCTGTCAAAGTATCACACCCACGGAAGAGCAGACTGACCGCACTCTGTCAATGTAACACACCCAGGGAAGAGCAGACTGACCCCACTCTGTCAATGTAACACACCCAGTAAAGAGCAGACTGAACCAACTCTGTCAATGTAACACACCCAGGGAAGAGCAGACTGACCCCACTATGTCAATGTAAGCCACCCAGGGAAGAGCAGACTGACCCCACTCTGTCAACGTAACACACCCACGGAAGAGCAGACTGACCGCACTCTGTCAAAGTAACTCACCCAGGGAAGAGCAGACTGATCCCACTCTGTCAATAGAACACACCAAGGGAAGAGCAGACTGACCCCACTCTGTCAATGTAACACACCCAGGGAAGAGCAGACTGACCCCACTCTGTCAAAGTAACACACCCAGGGAAGAGCAGACTGACCCCACTCTGTCAAAGTAACACACCCAGCGAAGAGCACACAGACCCCACCCTGTCAATGTCACACACCCAGGGAAGAGCAGACTGACCCCACTCTGTCAATGTAACACACCCAGGGAAGAGCAGACTGACCCCACTCTGTCAAAGTAACACACCCAGGGAAAGAGCAGACTGACCCCACTCTGTCAATGTAACACACCCAGGGAAGAGCAGACTGACCTCACTCTGTCAAAGTAACACACCCAGGGAAGAACAGACTGACCCCACTCTGTCAATGTAACACACACAGGGAAGAGCAGACTGACCCCACTCTGTCAAAATAACACACCCAGGGAAGAGCAGACTGACCCCACTCTGTCAATATAACACACCGAGGGAAGAGCAGACTGACCCAACTCTGTCAAATTAACACACCCAGGGAAGAGCAGACTGACCCCACTCTGTCAAAGTAACACACCCAGGGAAGAGCAGACTGACCCCACTCTGTCAATGTAACACACCCAGGGAAGAACAGACTGACACCACTCTGTCAAATTAACACACCCAGGGAAGAGCAGACTGACCCCACTCTTTCAATGTAACACACCCAGGGAAGAGCAGACTGACCTCACTCTGTCAATGTAACACACCCTGGGAAGAGCAGACTGACGCCACTCTATCAATGTACCACACTCAGGAAAGAGCAGAATGACCCCACGCTGTCAATGTAATGCACCAAGGGAAGAGCACACTGACCCCACTCTGTCAATGTAACTCAGCCAGGGAAGAGCAGACTGACGCCACTCTATCAATGTACCAAACTCAGGGAAGAGCAGACTGACCCCACGCTGTCAATGTAACACACCCAGGGAAGAGCAGACTGACCCCAATCTGTCAATGTAACTCACCCAGGGAAGAGCAGACTGACCCCACTCTGTCAATGAAACACACCCTGGAAAGAGCAGACTGACCCCACTCTGTCAATGTAACACACCCAGGGATGAGCAGACTGACCCCACTCTGTCAATGTAACACACTCAGGGAAGAGCAGACTGACCCCAATGTGTCAGTGTAACATAGCCAGGGAACAGCAGACTGACTTCACTCTGTCAATGTAACACACCCAGGGAAGAGCAGACTGACTCCACTCTGTCAATGTAACACACCCAGGGAAGAGCAGACTGACTCCACTATGTCAATGTAACACACTCAGGGAAGAGCAGACTGACCCCACTGTGTCAGTGTAACACACCCAGGGAATAGCAGATTGACTTCACTCTGTCAATGTAACACACCCAGGGAAGAGCAGACTGACCCCACTCTGTAAAAGTAACACACCCAGGGAAGAGCAGACTGACCCCACTCTGTCAATGTAACACACCCAGGGAAGAGCAGACTGACCCCACTCTGTCAGTGTAACACACCCAGGGAAGAGCAGACTGACCCCACTCTGTCAAAGTAACAAACCCAGGGAAGAGCAGACTGACCCCACTCTGTCAATGTAACACACCCAGGGAAGAGCAGACTGACCCCACTCTGTCAAAGTAACACACCCAGGGAAGAGCAGACTGACCCCACTCTGTCAATGTAACAATCACAGGGAAGAACAGACTGACCCCACTCTGTCAATGTAACAAACCCAGGGAAGAGCAGACTGACCCCACTCTGTCAATGAAACACACCCTGGGAAGAGCAGACTGACCCCACTCGGTCAAATTAACACACCCAGGGAAGAGCACACTGACCCCACTCTGTCAATGTAACACACCCAGGGAAGAGCAGACTGACCCCACTCTGTCAATGTAACACACCCAGTAAAGAGCAGACTGAACCAACTCTGTCAATGTAACACACCCAGGGAAGAGCAGACTGACCCCACTATGTCAATGTAACCCACCCAGGGAAGAGCAGACTGACCCCACTCTGTCAACGTATCACACCCACGGAAGAGCAGACTGACCGCTCTCTGTCAATGTAACACACCCAGGGAAGAGCAGACTGACCCCACTCTGTCAATGTAACACACCCAGTAAAGAGCAGACTGAACCAACTCTGTCAATGTAACACACCCAGGGAAGAGCAGACTGACCCCACTATGTCAATGTAACCCACCCAGGGAAGAGCAGACTGACCCCACTCTGTCAACGTAACACACCCACGGAAGAGCAGACTGACCGCACTCTGTCAAAGTAACTCACCCAGGGAAGAGCAGACTGATCCCACTCTGTCAATGGAACACACCAAGGGAAGAGCAGACTGACCCCACTCTGTCAATGTAACACACCCAGGGAAGAGCAGACTGACCCCACTCTGTCAAAGTAACACACCCAGGGAAGAGCAGACTGACCCCACTCTGTCAAAGTAACACACCCAGCGAAGAGCACACAGACCCCACCCTGTCAATGTCACACACCCAGGGAAGAGCAGACTGACCCCACTCTGTCAATGTAACACACCCAGGGAAGAGCAGACTGACCCCACTCTGTCAAAGTAACACACCCAGGGAAAGAGCAGACTGACCCCACTCTGTCAATGTAACACACCCAGGGAAGAGCAGACTGACCTCACTCTGTCAAAGTAACACACCCAGGGAAGAACAGACTGACCCCACTCTGTCAATGTAACACACACAGGGAAGAGCAGACTGACCCCACTCTGTCAAAATAACACACCCAGGGAAGAGCAGACTGACCCCACTCTATCAATATAACACACCGAGGGAAGAGCAGACTGACCCAACTCTGTCAAATTAACACACCCAGGGAAGAGCAGACTGATCCCACTCTGTCAAAGTAACACACCCAGGGAAGAGCAGACTGACCCCACTCTGTCAATGTAACACACCCAGGGAAGAACAGACTGACCCCACTCTGTCAAATTAACACACCCAGGGAAGAGCAGACTGACCCCACTCTTTCAATGTAACACACCCAGGGAAGAGCAGACTGACCTCACTCTGTCAATGTAACACACCCTGGGAAGAGCAGACTGACGCCACTCTATCATTGTACCACACTCAGGAAAGAGCAGAATGACCCCACGCTGTCAATGTAATGCACCAAGGGAAGAGCACACTGACCCCACTCTGTCAATGTAACTCAGCCAGGGAAGAGCAGACTGACGCCACTCTATCAATGTACCAAACTCAGGGAAGAGCAGACTGACCCCACGCTGTCAATGTAACACACCCAGGGAAGAGCAGACTGACCCCAATCTGTCAATGTAACTCACCCAGGGAAGAGCAGACTGACCCCACTCTGTCAATGAAACACACCCTGGGAAGAGCAGACTGACCCCACTCTGTCAATGTAACACACCCAGGGATGAGCAGACTGACCCCACTCTGTCAATGTAACACACTCAGGGAAGAGCAGACTGACCCCAATGTGTCAGTGTAACATAGCCAGGGAACAGCAGACTGACTTCACTCTGTCAATGTAACACACCCAGGGAAGAGCAGACTGACTCCACTCTGTCAATGTAACACACCCAGGGAAGAGCAGACTGACTCCACTATGTCAATGTAACACACTCAGGGAAGAGCAGACTGACCCCACTGTGTCAGTGTAACACACCCAGGGAATAGCAGATTGACTTCACTCTGTCAATGTAACACACCCAGGGAAGAGCAGACTGACTCCACTCTGTCAATGTAACACACCCAGGGAAGAGCAGACTGACTTCACTCTGTCAATGTAAAAACACCCAGGGAAGAGCAGACTGACCACACTCTGTCAATGTAACACACCCAGGGAAGGGCAGACTGACTCCACTCTGTCAATGTAACAGACCCAGGGAAGGGCAGACTGACCCCACTCTGTCAATGTAACAGACCCAGGGAAGGGCAGACTGACCCCACTCTGTCAATGTAACACACCCAGGGAAGAGCAGACTGACTCCACTCTGTCAAAGTAACACACCCAGGGAAAAGCAGACTGACTCCACTCTGTCAATGTAACACACCCAGGGAAGAGCAGACTGACCCCACTCTGTCAATGTAACACACCCAGGGAAGAGCAGAATGACCCCACTCTGTCAATGTAACAGACCCAGGGAAGGGCAGACTGACCCCACTCTGTCAATGTAACAGACCCAGGGAAGGGCAGACTGACCCCACTCTGTCAATGTAACACACCCAGGGAAGAGCAGACTGACCCCACTCTGTCAATGTAACAGACCCAGGGAAGGGCAGACTGACCCGACTCTGTCATTGTAACAGACCCAGGGAAGGGCAGACTGACCCCACTCTGTCAATGTAACACATCCAGGGAAGAGCAGACTGACTCCACTCTGACAATGTAACACACCCAGAGAAGAGCAGACTGCCCTCACTCTGTCAATGTAAAACACCCAGGGAAGAGCAGACTGACTTCACTCTGTCAATGTAACACACCCAGGGAAGAGCAGACTGACCACACTCTGTCAATGTAACACACCCAGGGAAGGGCAGACTGACCCCACTCTGTCAATGTTACACACCCAGGGAAGGGCAGACTGACCCCACTCTGTCAATGTAACAGACCCAGGGAAGGGCAGACTGACCCCACTCTGTCAATGTAACACACCCAGGGAAGGGCAGACTGACCCCACTCTGTCAATGTAACACACCCAGGGAAGAGCAGACTGACTCCACTCAGTCAATGTAACACAAACAGGGAAAAGCAGACTGACTCCACTCTGTCAATGTCACACACCCAGGGAAGAGCAGACGGACCCCACTCTGTCAATGTAACACACCCAGGGAAGACCAGAATGACCCCACTCTGTCAATGTAACAGACACAGGGAAGGGCAGACTGACCCCACTCTGTCAATGTAACAGACCCAGGGAAGGGCAGAGTGACCCCACTCTGTCAATGTAACACACCCAGGGAAGAGCAGACTGACTCCACTCAGTCAATGTAACACAAACAGGGAAAAGCAGACTGACTCCACTCTGTCAATGTCACACACCCAGGGAAGAGCAGACGGACCCCACTCTGTCAATGTAACACACCCAGGGAAGACCAGAATGACCCCACTCTGTCAATGTAACAGACACAGGGAAGGGCAGACTGACCCGACTCTGTCATTGTAACAGACCCAGGGAAGGGCAGACTGACCCCACTCTGTCAATGTAACACACCCAGGGACGAGCAGACTGACTCCACTCTGACAATGTCACACACCTAGGGAAGTGCAGACTGACCTCACTCTGTCAATTTAACACACCCTGGGGAGAGTAGACTGACTCCACTCTGACAATGTAACACACCCAGGGAAAAGCAGACTGACCCCACTCTGTCAATGTAACATACCCAGGGAAGAGTAGACTGACCTCACTCTGTCAATTAAACACACCCTGGGGAGAGTAGACTGACTCCACTCTGACAATCTAACACACCCAGGGAAGAGCAGACTGACCCCACTCTATCAATGTAACATACCCAGGGAAGAGCAGACTGACCTCACTCTGTCAATGTAACACACCCAGGGAAGAGCAGACTGACCCCACTCTCTCAATGTGACATACACGGAAGAGCAGACTGACCCCACTTTGTCAAAGTAACACACCCTGGGAAGAGCAGACTGACCCCACTCTGTCAATGTAACGCACCCAAGGAAGAGCACACTGACGCCACTCTGTCAATGTAATCCATATAGTGAAGAGCAGACTTACCCCACTCTGTCAATGTAACCCATATCGTGAAGAGCAGACTGACAGTTCTCTGTCAATGTAGCGCACGCAGGGAAGAGCAGACTGACCCCACTCTGTCAATGTAACACACCCAGGGAAGAGCAGACTGACCCCACTATGTCAATGTAACCCACCCAGGGAAGAGCAGACTGAACACACTCTGTCAATGTAACACACCCAGTGAAAGGCAGACTGACGCCACTCTATCAATGTACCACACTCAGGGAAGAGCAGACTGACCCCACGCTGTCAATGTAACGCACCAAGGGAAAAGCACACTGACCCCACTCTGTCAATGTAACTCAGCCAGGGAAGAGCAGACTGAGGCCACTCTATCAATGTACCACACTCAGGGAAGAGCAGACTGACCCCACGCTGTCAATGTAACACACCCCGGGAAGAGCAGACTGACCCCACTCTGTCAATGAAACACACCCTGGGAAGAGCAGACTGACCCCACTCTGTCAATGTAACACACCCAGGGATGAGCAGACTGACCCCACTCTGTCAATGTAACACACTCAGGGAAGAGCAGACTGACCCCACTGTGTCAGTGTAACACACCCAGGGAACAGCAGACTGACTCCACTCTGTCAATGTAACACACGCAGGGAAGAGCAGACTGACCCCACTCTGTCAACGTAACAAACGCAGGGAAGAGCAGACTGACTCCACTCTGTTAATGTAACACACTCAGGGAAGAGCAGACTGATCCAACTGTGGCAGTGTAATAAACCAAGGGAAGAGCAGACTGACTTCACTCTGTCAATGTAACACACCCAGGGAAGAGCAGACTGACACCACTCTGTCAATGTTACACACGCAGGGAAGAGCAGAATGACCCCACTCTGTCAATGTAACAGACCCAGGGAAGGGCAGACTGACCCCACTCTATCAATGTAACAGACCCAGGGAAGGGCAGACTGACCCCACTCTGTCAATTTAACACACCCAGGGAAGAGCAGACTGACCCCACTCTGTCAATGTAACAGACCCAGGGAAGGGCAGACTGACCCGACTCTGTCATTGTAACAGACCCAGGGAAGGGCAGACTGACTCCACTCTGTCAATGTAACACACCCAGGGAAGAGCAGACTGACTCCACTCTGACAATGTAACACACCCAGGGAAGAGCAGACTGCCCTCACTCTGTCAATGTAACACACCCAGGGAAGAGCAGACTGACCCCACTCTGTCAATGTAACATACCCAGGGAAGAGTAGACTGACCTCACTCTGTCAATTTAACGCACCCTGGGGAGAGTAGACTGACTCCACTCTGACAATCTAACACACCCAGGGAAGAGCAGACTGACCCCACTCTGTCAATGTAACATACCCAGGGAAGAGCAGACTGACCTCACTCTGTCAATGTAACACACCCAGGGAAGAGCAGACTGACCCCACTCTCTCAATGTGACATACCCAGGGAAGAGCAGACTGACCCCACTTTGTCAAAGTAACACACCCAGGGAAGAGCAGACTGACCCCACTCTGTCAATGTAACACACGCAGGGAAGAGCAGACTGACCCCACTCTGTTAAAGTAACGCAGCCAAGGAAGAGCACACTGACGCCACTCTGTCACATAACACACCCAGGGAAGAGCAGACTGACACCACTCTATCAATGTAACACACCCAGGGAAGAGCAGACTGACCCCACTCTGTCAATGTAATCCATATAGTGAAGAGCAGACTGACAGTTCTCTGTCAATGTAGCGCACGCAGGGAAGAGCAGACTGACCCCACTCTGTCAATGTAACACACCCAGGGAAGAGCAGACTGACCCCACTATGTCAATGTAACCCACCCAGGGAAGAGCAGACTGACCCCACTCTGTCAACGTAACACACCCAGGGAAGAGCAGACTGACTTCACTCTGTCAATGTAACACACCCTGGGAAGAGCAGACTGACCACACTCTGTCAATGTAACACACCCAGGGAAAGGCTGACTGACTCCACTCTGTCAATGTAACACACTCAGGGAAGAGCAGACTGATCCCACTGTGTCAGTGTAATAAACCCAGGGAATAGCAGACTGACTTCACTCTGTCAATTTAACCCACCAAGGGAAGAGCAGACTGACCCCACTCTGTCAATGTAACGCACCCAAGGAAGAGCACACTGACGCCACTCTGTCACATAACATACCCAGGGAAGAGCAGACTGACCCCACTCTGTCAATGTAACACACCCAGGGAAGAGCAGACTGACACCACTCTGTCAATGTAATCCATAAAGTGAAGAGCAGACTGACAGTTCTCTGTCAATGTAGCGCACGCAGGGAAGAGCAGACTCACCCCAAAATGTCAATGTAACACACCCAGGGAAGAGCAGACTGACCCCACTTTGTCAATGTAACACACCCAGGGAAGAGCAGACTGACCCCACTATGTCAATGTAACACACCCAGGGAAGAGCAGACTGACCTCACTCTGTCAATGTAACACACCCAGGGAAGAGCAGACTGACCCCACTATGTCAATGTAACACACCCAGGGAAGAGCAGACTGACTCCACTCTGTCAATGTAACACACCCAGAGAAGAGCAGACTGACCCCACTATGTCAATGTAACCCACCCAGGGAAGAGCAGACTAACCCCACTCTGTCAATGTAACACACCCAGGGAAGAGCAGACTGACCCCACTCTGTCAATGTAACACACCCAGGGAAGAGCAGACTGACCCCACTCTGTCAATGTAACACAACCAGGGAGGAGCAGACTGACCCGACTATGTCAATGTAACACACCCAGGGAAGAGCAGACTGACACCACTCTGTCAGTGTAACACACCCAGGGAAGAACAGACTGACCGCACTATGTCAATATAACACACACAGGGAAGAGCAGACTGACACCACTCTGTCAATATAACACACGCTGGGAAGAGCAGACTGACCCCACTCTGTCAATGTAACAGACCCAGGGAAGAGCAGACTGACCCCACTATGTCAATGTAACACACCCAGGGAAGAGCAGACTGACCCCACTCTGTCAATATAACTCACCCAGGGAAGAGCAGACTGACACCACTCTGTCAATGTAACACACCCAGGGAAGAGCAGACTGACCCCACTCTGTCAATATAACTCACCCAGGGAAGAGCAGACTGACACCACTCTGTCAATGTTACACACGCAGGGAAGAGCAGAATGACCCCACTCTGTCAATGTAACAGACCCAGGGAAGGGCAGACTGACCCCACTCTATCAATGTAACAGACCCAGGGAAGGGCAGACTGACCCCACTCTGTCAATTTAACACACCCAGGGAAGAGCAGACTGACCCCACTCTGTCAATGTAACAGACCCAGGGAAGGGCAGACTGACCCGACTCTGTCATTGTAACAGACCCAGGGAAGGGCAGACTGACTCCAATCTGTCAATGTAACACACCCAGGGAAGAGCAGACTGACTCCACTCAGACAATGTAACACACCCAGGGAAGAGCAGACTGCCCTCACTCTGTCAATGTAACACACCCAGGGAAGAGCAGACTGACCCCACTCTGTCAATGTAACATACCCAGGGAAGAGTAGACTGACCTCACTCTGTCAATTTAACGCACCCTGGGGAGAGTAGACTGACTCCACTCTGACAATCTAACACACCCAGGGAAGAGCAGACTGACCCCACTCTGTCAATGTAAGATACCCAGGGAAGAGCAGACTGACCTCACTCTGTCAATGTAACACACCCAGGGAAGAGCAGACTGACCCCACTCTCTCAATGTGACATACCCAGGGAAGAGCAGACTGACACCACTTTGTCAAAGTAACACACCCAGGGAAGAGCAGACTGACCCCACTCTGTCAATGTAACACACGCAGGGAAGAGCAGACTGACCCCACTCTGTTAAAGTAACGCACCCAAGGAAGAGCACACTGACGCCACTCTGTCACATAACACACCCAGGAAAGAGCAGACTGACACCACTCTATCAATGTAACACACCCAGGGAAGAGCAGACTGACCCCACTCTGTCAATGTAATCCATATAGTGAAGAGCAGACTGACAGTTCTCTGTCAATGTAGCGCACGCAGGGAAGAGCAGACTGACCCCACTCTGTCAATATAACACACACAGGGAAGAGCAGACTGACCCCACTCTGTCAACGTAACACACCAAGGGAAGAGCAGACTGACTTCACTCTGTCAATGTAACACACCCTGGGAAGAGCAGACTGACCACACTCTGTCAATGTAACACACCCAGGGAAAGGCTGACTGACTCCACTCTGTCAATGTAACACACTCAGGGAAGAGCAGACTGAATTCACTGTGTCAGTGTTATAAACCCAGGGAATAGCAGACTGACTTCACTCTGTCAATTTAACCCACCAAGGGAAGAGCAGACTGACCCCACTCTGTCAATGTAACGCACCCAAGGAAGAGCACACTGACGCCACTCTGTCACATAACATACCCAGGGAAGAGCAGACTGACCCCACTCTGTCAATGTAACACACCCAGGGAAGAGCAGACTGACCCCACTCTGTCAATGTAATCCATATAGTGAAGAGCAGACTGACAGTTCTCTGTCAATGTAGCGCACGCAGGGAAGAGCAGACTCACCCCAAAATGTCAATGTAACACACCCAGGGAAGAGCAGACTGACCCCACTATGTCAATGTAACACACCCAGGGAAGAGCAGACTGACCCCACTATGTCAATGTAACACACCCAGGGAAGAGCAGACTGACCTCACTCTGTCAATGTAACACACCCAGGGAAGAGCAGACTGACCCCACTATGTCAATGTAACACACCCAGGGAAGAGCAGACTGACTCCACTCTGTCAATGTAACACACCCAGAGAAGAGCAGACTGACCCCACTATGTCAATGTAACCCACCCAGGGAAGAGCAGACTAACCCCACTCTGTCAATGTAACACACCCAGGGAAGAGCAGACTGACCCCACTCTGTCAATGTAACACACCCAGGGAAGAGCAGACTGACCCCACTCTGTCAATGTAACACACCCAGGGAGGAGCAGACTGACCCGACTATGTCAATGTAACACACCCAGGGAAGAGCAGACTGACCCCACTCTGTCAAAGTAACACACCCAGGGAAGAGCAGACTGACCCCACTCAGTCAATGTAAGACACCCAGGTAAGAGCCGACTGACCTCACTCTGTCAAAGTAACACACCCAGGGAAGAGCAAACTGACGCCACTCTGACAAAGTAACACAACCAGGGAAGAGAAGACTGACCCCACTCTGTCAATGTAACATACCCAGGGAAGAGTAGACTGACCTCACTCTGTCAATTTAACACACCCTGGGGAGAGTAGACTGACTCCACTCTGACAATGTAACACACCCAGGGAAAAGCAGACTGACCCCACTCTGTCAATGTAACATACCCAGGGAAGAGCAGACTGACCTCACTCTGTCAATGTAACACACCCAGGGAAGAGCAGACTGACCCCACTCTCTCAATGTGACATACCCAGGGAAGAGCAGACTGACCGCACTCTGTCAATGTAACTCACCCAGGGAAGAGCAGACTGATCCCACTCTGTCAATGTAACACACCCAGTGAAAGGCAGACTGACGCCACTCTATCAATGTACCACACTCAGGGAAGAGCAGACTGACCCCACGCTGTCAATGTAACGCACCAAGGGAAAAGCACACTGACCCCACTCTGTCAATGTAACTCAGCCAGGGAAGAGCAGACTGACGCCACTCTATCAATGTACCACACTCAGGGAAGAGCAGACTGACCCCACGCTGTCAATGTAACACACCCCGGGAAGAACAGACTGACCCCACTCTGTCAATGAAACACACCCTGGGAAGAGCAGACTGACCCCACTCTGTCAATGTAACACACCCAGGGATGAGCAGACTGACCCCACTCTGTCAATGTAACACACTCAGGGAAGAGCAGACTGACCCCACTGTGTCAGTGTAACACACCCAGGGAACAGCAGACTGACTCCACTCTGTCAATGTAACACACTCAGGGAAGAGCAGACTGACCCCACTCTGTCAATGTAACACACCCAGGGATGAGCAGACTGACCCCACTCTGTCAATGTAACACACCCAGGGAAGAGCAGACTGACCCCACTCTGTCAACGTAACACACCCAGGGAAGAGCAGACTGACTCCACTCTGTCAATGTAACACACTCAGGGAAGAGCAGACTGATCCCACTGTGTCAGTGTAATAAACCCATGAAGAGCAGACTGACTTCACTCTGTCAATGTAACACACCCAGGGAAGAGCAGACTGACCACACTCTGTCAATGTAACAGACTCAGGGAAGGGCAGACTGACTCCACTCTGTCAATGTAACACACGCAGGGAAGAGCAGACTGACCCCACTCTGTCAACGTAACACACCCAGGGAAGAGCAGACTGACTCCACTCTGTCAATGTAACACACTCAGGGAAGAGCAGACTGATCCCACTGTGTCAGTGTAATAAACCCATGAAGAGCAGACTGACTTCACTCTGTCAATGTAACACACCCAGGGAAGAGCAGACTGACCACACTCTGTCAGTGTAACACACCCAGGGAACAGCAGACTGACTCCACTCTGTCAATGTAACACACCCAGGGAAGAGCAGACTGACCCCACTCTGTCAACGTAACACACCCAGGGAAGAGCAGACTGACTCCACTCTGTCAATGTAACACACTCAGGGAAGAGCAGACTGATCCCACTGTGACAGTGTAATAAACCAAGGGAAGAGCAGACTGACCACACTCTGTCAATGTAACAGACCCAGGGAAGGGCAGACTGACCCCACTCTGTCAATGTAACACACCCAGGGAAGAGCAGACTGACTCCACTCTGTCAATGTAACACACCCAGGGAAGAGCAGACTGACTCCACTCTGTCAATGTAACACACCCAGGGAAGAGCAGACTGACCCCACTCTGTCAGTGTAACACACCCAGGGAAGAACAGACTGACCGCACTCTGTCAATATAACACACACAGGGAAGAGCAGACTGACACCACTCTGTCAATATAACACACGCTGGGAAGAGCAGACTGACCCCACTCTGTCAATGTAACACACCCAGGGAAGAGCAGACTGACCCCACTATGTCAATGTAACACACCTAGGGAAGAGCAGACTGACCCCACTCTGTCAATATAACTCACCCAGGGAAGAGCAGACTGACACCACTCTGTCAATGTAACACACCCAGGGAAGAGAAGACTGACCCCACTCTGTCAATATAACACACACAGGGAAGAGCAGACTGACTTCACTCTGTCAATTTAACCCACCAAGGGAAGAGCAGACTGACCCCACTCTGTCAATGTAACGCACCCAAGGAAGAGCACACTGACGCCACTCTGTCACATAGCATACCCAGGGAAGAGCAGACTGACCCCACTCTGTCAATGTAACACACCCAGGGAAGAGCAGACTGACCCCACTCTGTCAATGTAATCCATATAGTGAAGAGGAGACTGACAGTTCTCTGTCAATGTAGCGCACGCAGGGAAGAGCAGACTCACCCCAAAATGTCAATGTAACACACCCAGGGAAGAGCAGACTGACCCCACTATGTCAATGTAACACACCCAGGGAAGAGCAGACTGACCCCACTATGTCAATGTAACACACCCAGGGAAGAGCAGACTGACCTCACTCTGTCAATGTAACACACCCAGGGAAGAGCAGACTGACCCCACTATGTCAATGTAACACACCCAGGGAAGAGCAGACTGACTCCACTCTGTCAATGTAACACACCCAGAGAAGAGCAGACTGACCCCACTATGTCAATGTAACCCACCCAGGGAAGAGCAGACTGACCCCACTCTGTCAATGTAACACACCCAGGGAAGAGCAGACTGACCCCACTCTGTCAATGTAACACACCCAGGGAAGAGCAGACTGACCCCACTCTGTCAATGTAACACAACCAGGGAGGAGCAGACTGACCCGACTATGTCAATGTAACACACCCAGGGAAGAGCAGACTGACCCCACTCTGTCAGTGTAACACACCCAGGGAAGAACAGACTGACCGCACTCTGTCAATATAACACACACAGGGAAGAGCAGACTGACACCACTCTGTCAATATAACACACGCTGGGAAGAGCAGACTGACCCCACTCTGTCAATGTAACAGACCCAGGGAAGAGCAGACTGACCCCACTATGTCAATGTAACACACCCAGGGAAGAGCAGACTGACCCCACTCTGTCAATATAACTCACCCAGGGAAGAGCAGACTGACACCACTCTGTCAATGTAACACACCCAGGGAAGAGAAGACTGACCCCACTCTGTCAATATAACACACACAGGGAAGAGCAGACTGACACCACTCTGTCAATGTAACACACCCAAGGAAGAGCAGACTGATCCCACTCTGTCAATGTAACACACCCAGGGAAGAGCAGACTGACCCCACTCTGTCAATGCAACACACCCAGGGAAGAGCAGACTGACCCCACTCTGTCAAAGTAACACACCCAGTGAAGAGCAGACTGACCCCACTCTGTCAAAGTAACACACCCAGGGAAGAGCACACAGACCCCACCCTGTCAATGCAACACACGCAGGGAAGAGCAGACTGACCCCACTCTGTCAATGTAACACACCCAGGGAAGAGCAGACTGACCCCACTCTGTCAATGTAACACACCCAGGGAAGAGCAGACTGACCCCACTCTGTCAAAGTAACACACCCAGGGAAGAGCAGACTGACCCCACTCTGTCAATGTAATACACCCAGGGAAGAGCAGACTGACCCCACTCTGTCAAAGTAACGCACCCGAGGAAGAGCACACTGACGCCACTCTGTCACATAACACACCCAGGGAAGAGCAGACTGACACCACTCTATCAATGTAACACACCCAGGGAAGAGCAGACTGACCCCACTCTGTCAATGTAATCCATATAGTGAAGAGCAGACTGACAGTTCTCTGTCAATGTAGTGCACGCAGGGAAGAGCAGACTGACCCCACTCTGTCAATGTAACACACCCAGGGAAGAGCAGACTGACCCCACTATGTCAATGTAACCCACCCAGGGAAGAGCAGACTGACCCCACTCTGTCAACGTAACACACCCAGGGAAGAGCAGACTGACCCCACTCTGTCAATGTAACACACCCTGGGAAGAGCAGACTGACCACACTCTGTCAATGTAACACACCCAGGGAAAGGCTGACTGACTCCACTCTGTCAATGTAACACACTCAGGGAAGAGCAGACTGATCCCACTGTGTCAGTGTAATAAACCCAGGGAATAGCAGACTGACTTCACTCTGTCAATTTAACCCACCAAGGGAAGAGCAGACTGACACCACTCTGTCAATGTAACGCACCCAAGGAAGAGCACACTGACGCCACTCTGTCACATAGCATACCCAGGGAAGAGCAGACTGACCCCACTCTGTCAATGTAACACACCCAGGGAAGAGCAGACTGACCCCACTCTGTCAATGTAATCCATATAGTGAAGAGCAGACTGACAGTTCTCTGTCAATGTAGCGCACGCAGGGAAGAGCAGACTCACCCCAAAATGTCAATGTAACACACCCAGGGAAGAGCAGACTGACCCCACTATGTCAATGTAACACACCCAGGGAAGAGCAGACTGACCCCACTATGTCAATGTAACACACCCAGGGAAGAGCAGACTGACCTCACTCTGTCAATGTAACACACCCAGGGAAGAGCAGACTGACCCCACTATGTCAATGTAACACACCCAGGGAAGAGCAGACTGACTCCACTCTGTCAATGTAACACACCCAGAGAAGAGCAGACTGACCCCACTATGTCAATGTAACCCACCCAGGGAAGAGCAGACTGACCCCACTCTGTCAATGTAACACACCCAGGGAAGAGCAGACTGACCCCACTCTGTCAATGTAACACACCCAGGGAAGAGCAGACTGACCCCACTCTGTCAATGTAACACAACCAGGGAGGAGCAGACTGACCCGACTATGTCAATGTAACACACCCAGGGAAGAGCAGACTGACCCCACTCTGTCAGTGTAACACACCCAGGGAAGAACAGACTGACCGCACTCTGTCAATATAACACACACAGGGAAGAGCAGACTGACACCACTCTGTCAATATAACACACGCTGGGAAGAGCAGACTGACCCCACTCTGTCAATGTAACAGACCCAGGGAAGAGCAGACTGACCCCACTATGTCAATGTAACACACCCAGGGAAGAGCAGACTGACCCCACTCTGTCAATATAACTCACCCAGGGAAGAGCAGACTGACACCACTCTGTCAATGTAACACACCCAGGGAAGAGAAGACTGACCCCACTCTGTCAATATAACACACACAGGGAAGAGCAGACTGACACCACTCTGTCAATGTAACACACCCAAGGAAGAGCAGACTGATCCCACTCTGTCAATGTAACACACCCAGGGAAGAGCAGACTGACCCCACTCTGTCAATGTAACACACCCAGGGAAGAGCAGACTGACACCACTCTGTCAAAGTAACACACCCAGTGAAGAGCAGACTGACCCCACTCTGTCAAAGTAACACACCCAGGGAAGAGCACACAGACCCCACCCTGTCAATGCAACACACGCAGGGAAGAGCAGACTGACCCCACTCTGTCAATGTAACACACCCAGGGAAGAGCAGACTGACCCCACTCTGTCAATGTAACACACCCAGGGAAGAGCAGACTGACCCCACTCTGTCAAAGTAACACACCCAGGGAAGAGCAGACTGACCCCACTCTGTCAATGTAACACACCCAGGGAAGAGCAGACTGACCTCACTCTGTCAAAGTAACACACACAGGGAAGAGCAGACTGACCCCACTCTGTCAATGTAACACACACAGGGAAGAGCAGACTGACCCCACTCTGTCAAAGTAACACACCCAGGGAAGAGCAGACTGACCCCACTCAGTCAATGTAAGACACCCAGGTAAGAGCCGACTGACCTCACTCTGTCAATGTAACACACCCAGGGAAGAGCAGACTGACCCCACTCTGTCAATGTAACACACCCAGGGAAGAGCAGACTGACCCCACTCTGTCAAAGTAACACACCCAGTGAAGAGCAGACTGACCCCACTCTGTCAAAGTAACACACCCAGGGAAGAGCACACAGACCCCACCCTGTCAATGCAACACACGCAGGGAAGAGCAGACTGACCCCACTCTGTCAATGTAACACACCCAGGGAAGAGCAGACTGACCCCACTCTGTCAATGTAACACACCCAGGGAAGAGCAGACTGACCCCACTCTGTCAAAGTAACACACCCAGGGAAGAGCAGACTGACCCCACTCTGTCAATGTAACACACCCAGGGAAGAGCAGACTGACCCCACTCTGTCAAAGTAACGCACCCGAGGAAGAGCACACTGACGCCACTCTGTCACATAACACACCCAGGGAAGAGCAGACTCACACCACTCTATCAATGTAACACACCCAGGGAAGAGCAGACTGACCCCACTCTGTCAATGTAATCCATATAGTGAAGAGCAGACTGACAGTTCTCTGTCAATGTAGTGCACGCAGGGAAGAGCAGACTGACCCCACTCTGTCAATGTAACACACCCAGGGAAGAGCAGACTGACCCCACTATGTCAATGTAACCCACCCAGGGAAGAGCAGACTGACCCCACTCTGTCAACGTAACACACCCAGGGAAGAGCAGACTGACTTCACTCTGTCAATGTAACACACCCTGGGAAGAGCAGACTGACCACACTCTGTCAATGTAACACACCCAGGGAAAGGCTGACTGACTCCACTCTGTCAATGTAACACACTCAGGGAAGAGCAGACTGATCACACTGTGTCAGTGTAATAAACCCAGGGAATAGCAGACTGACTTCACTCTGTCAATTTAACCCACCAAGGGAAGAGCAGACTGACACCACTCTGTCAATGTAACGCACCCAAGGAAGAGCACACTGACGCCACTCTGTCACATAGCATACCCAGGGAAGAGCAGACTGACCCCACTCTGTCAATGTAACACACCCAGGGAAGAGCAGACTGACCCCACTCTGTCAATGTAATCCATATAGTGAAGAGCAGACTGACAGTTCTCTGTCAATGTAGCGCACGCAGGGAAGAGCAGACTCACCCCAAAATGTCAATGTAACACACCCAGGGAAGAGCAGACTGACCCCACTATGTCAATGTAACACACCCAGGGAAGAGCAGACTGACCCCACTATGTCAATGTAACACACCCAGGGAAGAGCAGACTGACCTCACTCTGTCAATGTAACACACCCAGGGAAGAGCAGACTGACCCCACTATGTCAATGTAACACACCCAGGGAAGAGCAGACTGACTCCACTCTGTCAATGTAACACACCCAGAGAAGAGCAGACTGACCCCACTATGTCAATGTAACCCACCCAGGGAAGAGCAGACTGACCCCACTCTGTCAATGTAACACACCCAGGGAAGAGCAGACTGACCCCACTCTGTCAATGTTACACACCCAGGGAAGAGCAGACTGACCCCACTCTGTCAATGTAACACAACCAGGGAGGAGCAGACTGACCCGACTATGTCAATGTAACACACCCAGGGAAGAGCAGACTGACCCCACTCTGTCAGTGTAACACACCCAGGGAAGAACAGACTGACCGCACTCTGTCAATATAACACACACAGGGAAGAGCAGACTGACACCACTCTGTCAATATAACACACGCTGGGAAGAGCAGACTGACCCCACTCTGTCAATGTAACAGACCCAGGGAAGAGCAGACTGACCCCACTATGTCAATGTAACACACCCAGGGAAGAGCAGACTGACCCCACTCTGTCAATATAACTCACCCAGGGAAGAGCAGACTGACACCACTCTGTCAATGTAACACACCCAGGGAAGAGAAGACTGACCCCACTCTGTCAATATAACACACACAGGGAAGAGCAGACTGACACCACTCTGTCAATGTAACACACCCAAGGAAGAGCAGACTGATCCCACTCTGTCAATGTAACACACCCAGGGAAGAGCAGACTGACCCCACTCTGTCAATGTAACACACCCAGGGAAGAGCAGACTGACACCACTCTGTCAAAGTAACACACCCAGTGAAGAGCAGACTGACCCCACTCTGTCAAAGTAACACACCCAGGGAAGAGCACACAGACCCCACCCTGTCAATGCAACACACGCAGGGAAGAGCAGACTGACCCCACTCTGTCAATGTAACACACCCAGGGAAGAGCAGACTGACCCCACTCTGTCAATGTAACACACCCAGGGAAGAGCAGACTGACCCCACTCTGTCAAAGTAACACACCCAGGGAAGAGCAGACTGACCCCACTCTGTCAATGTAACACACCCAGGGAAGAGCAGACTGACCTCACTCTGTCAAAGTAACACACACAGGGAAGAGCAGACTGACCCCACTCTGTCAATGTAACACACACAGGGAAGAGCAGACTGACCCCACTCTGTCAAAGTAACACACCCAGGGAAGAGCAGACTGACCCCACTCAGTCAATGTAAGACACCCAGGTAAGAGCCGACTGACCTCACTCTGTCAAAGTAACACACCCAGGGAAGAGCAAACTGACCCCACTCTGACAAAGTAACACAACCAGGGAAGAGAAGACTGACCCCACTCTGTCAATGTAACATACCCAGGGAAGAGTAGACTGACCTCACTCTGCCAATTAAACACACCCTGGGGAGAGTAGACTGACTCCACTCTGACAATGTAACACACCCAGGGAAGAGCAGACTGACCCCACTCTGTCAATGTAACATACCCAGGGAAGAGCAGACTGACCTCACTCTGTCAATGTAACACACCCAGGGAAGAGCAGACTGACCCCACTCTCTCAATGTGACATACCCAGGGAAGAGCAGACTGACCGCACTCTGTCAATGTAACTCACCCAGGGAAGAGCAGACTGATCCCACTCTGTCAATGTAACACACCCAGTGAAAGGCAGACTGACGCCACTCTATCAATGTACCACACTCAGGGAAGAGCAGACTGACCCCACGCTGTCAATGTAACGCACCAAGGGAAAAGCACACTGACCCCACTCTGTCAATGTAACTCAGCCAGGGAAGAGCAGACTGACGCCACTCTATCAATGTACCACACTCAGGGAAGAGCAGACTGACCCCACGCTGTCAATGTAACACACCCCGGGAAGAGCAGACTGACCCCACTCTGTCAATGAAACACACCCTGGGAAGAGCAGACTGACCCCACTCTGTCAATGTAACACACCCAGGGATGAGCAGACTGACCGCACTCTGTCAATGTAACACACTCAGGGAAGCGCAGACTGACCCCACTCTGTCAACGTAACACACCCAGGGAAGAGCAGACTGACTCCACTCTGTCAATGTAACACACTCAGGGAAGAGCAGACTGATCCCACTGTGTCAGTGTAATAAACCCATGAAGAGCAGACTGACTTCACTCTGTCAATGTAACACACCCAGGGAAGAGCAGACTGACCACACTCTGTCATTGTAACACACCCAGGGAAAAGCAGACTGACCCCACTCTGTCAATGTAACATACCCAGGGAAGAGCAGACTGACCTCACTCTGTCAATGTAACACACCCAGGGAAGAGCAGACTGACCCCACTCTCTCAATGTGACATACCCAGGGAAGAGCAGACTGACCGCACTCTGTCAATGTAACTCACCCAGGGAAGAGCAGACTGATCCCACTCTGTCAATGTAACACACCCAGTGAAAGGCAGACTGACGCCACTCTATCAATGTACCACACTCAGGGAAGAGCAGACTGACCCCACGCTGTCAATGTAACGCACCAAGGGAAAAGCACACTGACCCCACTCTGTCAATGTAACTCAGCCAGGGAAGAGAAGACTGACGCCACTCTATCAATGTACCACACTCAGGGAAGAGCAGACTGACCCCACGCTGTCAATGTAACACACCCCGGGAAGAGCAGACTGACCCCACTCTGTCAATGAAACACACCCTGGGAAGAGCAGACTGACCCCACTCTGTCAATGTAACACACCCAGGGATGAGCAGACTGACCCCACTCTGTCAATGTAACACACTCAGGGAAGAGCAGACTGACCCCACTGTGTCAGTGTCACACACCCAGGGAACAGCAGACTGATTCCACTCTGTCAATGTAACACACTCAGGGAAGAGCAGACTGACCCCACTCTGTCAATGTAACACACCCAGGGATGAGCAGACTGACCCCACTCTGTCAATGTAACACACCCAGGGAAGAGCAGACTGACCCCACTCTGTCAACGTAACACACCCAGGGAAGAGCAGACTGACTCCACTCTGTCAATGTAACAAACTCAGGGAAGAGCAGACTGATCCCACTGTGTCAGTGTAATAAACCCATGAAGAGCAGACTGACTTCACTCTGTCAATGTAACACACCCAGGGAAGAGCAGACTGACCACACTCTGTCAATGTAACAGACCCAGGGAAGGGCAGACTGACTCCACTCTGTCAATGTAACACACGCAGGGAAGAGCAGACTGACCCCACTCTGTCAACGTAACACACCCAGGGAAGAGCAGACTGACTCCACTCTGTCAATGTAACACACTCAGGGAAGAGCAGACTGATCCCACTGTGTCAGTGTAATAAACCCATGAAGAGCAGACTGACTTCACTCTGTCAATGTAACACACCCAGGGAAGAGCAGACTGACCACACTCTGTCAGTGTAACACACCCAGGGAACAGCAGACTGACTCCACTCTGTCAATGTAACACACGCAGGGAAGAGCAGACTGACCCCACTCTGTCAACGTAACACACCCAGGGAAGAGCAGACTGACTCCACTCTGTCAATGTAACACACTCAGGGAAGAGCAGACTGATCCCACTGTGGCAGTGTAATAAACCAAGGGAAGAGCAGACTGACCACACTCTGTCAATGTAACAGACCCAGGGAAGGGCAGACTGACCCCACTCTGTCAATATAACACACCCAGGGAAGAGCAGACTGACTCCACTCTGTCAATGTAACACACCCAGGGAAGAGCAGACTGACTCCACTCTGTCAATGTAACACACCCAGGGAAGAGCAGACTGACACCACTCTGTCAATGTTACACACGCAGGGAAGAGCAGAATGACCCCACTCTGTCAATGTAACAGACCCAGGGAAGGGCAGACTGACCCCACTCTATCAATGTAACAGACCCAGGGAAGGGCAGACTGACCCCACTCTGTCAATTTAACACACCCAGGGAAGAGCAGACTGACCCCACTCTGTCAATGTAACAGACCCAGGGAAGGGCAGACTGACCCGACTCTGTCATTGTAACAGACCCAGGGAAGGGCAGACTGACTCCACTCTGTCAATGCAACACACCCAGGGAAGAGCAGACTGACTCCACTCTGACAATGTAACACACCCAGGGAAGAGCAGACTGCCCTCACTCTGTCAATGTAACTCAGCCAGGGAAGAGGAGACTGACCCCACTCTGTCAATGTAACATACCCAGGGAAGAGTAGACTGACCTCACTCTGTCAATTTAACGCACCCTGGGGAGAGTAGACTGACTCCACTCTGACAATCTAACACACCCAGGGAAGAGCAGACTGACCCCACTCTGTCAATGTAACATACCCAGGGAAGAGCAGACTGACCTCACTCTGTCAAAGTAACACACCCAGGGAAGAGCACACAGACCCCACCCTGTCAATGCAACACACGCAGGGAAGAGCAGACTGACCCCACTCTGTCAATGTAAAACACCCAGGGAAGAGCAGACTGACCCCACTCTGTCAAAGTAACACACCCAGTGAAGAGCAGACTGACCCCACTCTGTCAAAGTAACACACCCAGGGAAGAGCACACAGACCCCACCCTGTCAATGCAACACACGCAGGGAAGAGCAGACTGACCCCACTCTGTCAATGTAACACACCCAGGGAAGAGCAGACTGACCCCACTCTGTCAATGTAACACACCCAGGGAAGAGCAGACTGACCCCACTCTGTCAAAGTAACGCACCCAAGGAAGAGCACACTGACGCCACTCTGTCACATAACACACCCAGGGAAGAGCAGACTGACACCACTCTATCAATGTAACACACCCAGGGAAGAGCAGACTGACCCCACTCTGTCAATGTAATCCATATAGTGAAGAGCAGACTGACAGTTCTCTGTCAATGTAGTGCACGCAGGGAAGAGCAGACTGACCCCACTCTGTCAATGTAACACACCCAGGGAAGAGCAGACTGACCCCACTATGTCAATGTAACCCACCCAGGGAAGAGCAGACTTACCCCACTCTGTCAACGTAACACACCCAGGGAAGAGCAGACTGACTTCACTCTGTCAATGTAACACACCCTGGGAAGAGCAGACTGACCACACTCTGTCAATGTAACACACCCAGGGAAATGCTGACTGACTCCACTCTGTCAATGTAACACACTCAGGGAAGAGCAGACTGATGCCACTCTGTCAGTGTAATAAACCCAGGGAATAGCAGACTGACTTCACTCTGTCAATTTAACCCACCAAGGGAAGAGCAGACTGACCCCACTCTGTCAATGTAACGCACCCAAGGAAGAGCACACTGACGCCACTCTGTCACATAGCATACCCAGGGAAGAGCAGACTGACCCCACTCTGTCAATGTAACACACCCAGGGAAGAGCAGACTGACCCCACTCTGTCAATGTAATCCATATAGTGAAGAGCAGACTGACAGTTCTCTGTCAATGTAGCGCACGCAGGGAAGAGCAGACTCACCCCAAAATGTCAATGTAACACACCCAGGGAAGAGCAGACTGACCCCACTATGTCAATGTAACACACCCAGGGAAGAGCAGACTGACCCCACTATGTCAATGTAACACACCCAGGGAAGAGCAGACTGACCTCACTCTGTCAATGTAACACACCCAGGGAAGAGCAGACTGACCCCACTATGTCAATGTAACACACCCAGGGAAGAGCAGACTGACTCCACTCTGTCAATGTAACACACCCAGAGAAGAGCAGACTGACCCCACTATGTCAATGTAACCCACCCAGGGAAGAGCAGACTGACCCCACTCTGTCAATGTAACACACCCAGGGAAGAGCAGACTGACCCCACTCTGTCAATGTAACACACCCAGGGAAGAGCAGACTGACCCCACTCTGTCAATGTAACACAACCAGGGAGGAGCAGACTGACCCGACTATGTCAATGTAACACACCCAGGGAAGAGCAGACTGACCCCACTCTGTCAGTGTAACACACCCAGGGAAGAACAGACTGACCGCACTCTGTCAATATAACACACACAGGGAAGAGCAGACTGACACCACTCTGTCAATATAACACACGCTGGGAAGAGCAGACTGACCCCACTCTGTCAATGTAACAGACCCAGGGAAGAGCAGACTGACCCCACTATGTCAATGTAACACACCCAGGGAAGAGCAGACTGACCCCACTCTGTCAATATAACTCACCCAGGGAAGAGCAGACTGACACCACTCTGTCAATGTAACACACCCAGGGAAGAGAAGACTGACCCCACTCTGTCAATATAACACACACAGGGAAGAGCAGACTGACACCACTCTGTCAATGTAACACACCCAAGGAAGAGCAGACTGATCCCACTCTGTCAATGTAACACACCCAGGGAAGAGCAGACTGACCCCACTCTGTCAATGTAACACACCCAGGGAAGAGCAGACTGACCCCACTCTGTCAAAGTAACACACCCAGTGAAGAGCAGACTGACCCCACTCTGTCAAAGTAACACACCCAGGGAAGAGCACACAGACCCCACCCTGTCAATGCAACACACGCAGGGAAGAGCAGACTGACCCCACTCTGTCAATGTAACACACCCAGGGAAGAGCAGACTGACCCCACTCTGTCAATGTAACACACCCAGGGAAGAGCAGACTGACCCCACTCTGTCAAAGTAACACACCCAGGGAAGAGCAGACTGACCCCACTCTGTCAATGTAACACACCCAGGGAAGAGCAGACTGACCCCACTCTGTCAAAGTAACGCACCCGAGGAAGAGCACACTGACGCCACTCTGTCACATAACACACCCAGGGAAGAGCAGACTGACACCACTCTATCAATGTAACACACCCAGGGAAGAGCAGACTGACCCCACTCTGTCAATGTAATCCATATAGTGAAGAGCAGACTGACAGTTCTCTGTCAATGTAGTGCACGCAGGGAAGAGCAGACTGACCCCACTCTGTCAATGTAACACACCCAGGGAAGAGCAGACTGACCCCACTATGTCAATGTAACCCACCCAGGGAAGAGCAGACTGACCCCACTCTGTCAACGTAACACACCCAGGGAAGAGCAGACTGACCCCACTCTGTCAATGTAACACACCCTGGGAAGAGCAGACTGACCACACTCTGTCAATGTAACACACCCAGGGAAAGGCTGACTGACTCCACTCTGTCAATGTAACACACTCAGGGAAGAGCAGACTGATCCCACTGTGTCAGTGTAATAAACCCAGGGAATAGCAGACTGACTTCACTCTGTCAATTTAACCCACCAAGGGAAGAGCAGACTGACCCCACTCTGTCAATGTAACGCACCCAAGGAAGAGCACACTGACGCCACTCTGTCACATAGCATACCCAGGGAAGAGCAGACTGACCCCACTCTGTCAATGTAACACACCCAGGGAAGAGCAGACTGACCCCACTCTGTCAATGTAATCCATATAGTGAAGAGCAGACTGACAGTTCTCTGTCAATGTAGCGCACGCAGGGAAGAGCAGACTCACCCCAAAATGTCAATGTAACACACCCAGGGAAGAGCAGACTGACCCCACTATGTCAATGTAACACACCCAGGGAAGAGCAGACTGACCCCACTATGTCAATGTAACACACCCAGGGAAGAGCAGACTGACCTCACTCTGTCAATGTAACACACCCAGGGAAGAGCAGACTGACCCCACTATGTCAATGTAACACACCCAGGGAAGAGCAGACTGACTCCACTCTGTCAATGTAACACACCCAGAGAAGAGCAGACTGACCCCACTATGTCAATGTAACCCACCCAGGGAAGAGCAGACTGACCCCACTCTGTCAATGTAACACACCCAGGGAAGAGCAGACTGACCCCACTCTGTCAATGTTACACACCCAGGGAAGAGCAGACTGACCACACTCTGTCAATGTAACACAACCAGGGAGGAGCAGACTGACCCGACTATGTCAATGTAACACACCCAGGGAAGAGCAGACTGACCCCACTCTGTCAGTGTAACACACCCAGGGAAGAACAGACTGACCGCACTCTGTCAATATAACACACACAGGGAAGAGCAGACTGACACCACTCTGTCAATATAACACACGCTGGGAAGAGCAGACTGACCCCACTCTGTCAATGTAACAGACCCAGGGAAGAGCAGACTGACCCCACTATGTCAATGTAACACACCCAGGGAAGAGCAGACTGACCCCACTCTGTCAATATAACTCACCCAGAGAAGAGCAGACTGACACCACTCTGTCAATGTAACACACCCAGGGAAGAGAAGACTGACCCCACTCTGTCAATATAACACACACAGGGAAGAGCAGACTGACACCACTCTGTCAATGTAACACACCCAAGGAAGAGCAGACTGATCCCACTCTGTCAATGTAACACACCCAGGGAAGAGCAGACTGACCCCACTCTGTCAATGTAACACACCCAGGGAAGAGCAGACTGACACCACTCTGTCAAAGTAACACACCCAGTGAAGAGCAGACTGACCCCACTCTGTCAAAGTAACACACCCAGGGAAGAGCACACAGACCCCACCCTGTCAATGCAACACACGCAGGGAAGAGCAGACTGACCCCACTCTGTCAATGTAACACACCCAGGGAAGAGCAGACTGACCCCACTCTGTCAATGTAACACACCCAGGGAAGAGCAGACTGACCCCACTCTGTCAAAGTAACACACCCAGGGAAGAGCAGACTGACCCCACTCTGTCAATGTAACACACCCAGGGAAGAGCAGACTGACCTCACTCTGTCAAAGTAACACACACAGGGAAGAGCAGACTGACCCCACTCTGTCAATGTAACACACACAGGGAAGAGCAGACTGACCCCACTCTGTCAAAGTAACACACCCAGGGAAGAGCAGACTGACCCCACTCAGTCAATGTAAGACACCCAGGTAAGAGCCGACTGACCTCACTCTGTCAAAGTAACACACCCAGGGAAGAGCAAACTGACCCCACTCTGACAAAGTAACACAACCAGGGAAGAGAAGACTGACCCCACTCTGTCAATGTAACATACCCAGGGAAGAGTAGACTGACCTCACTCTGCCAATTAAACACACCCTGGGGAGAGTAGACTGACTCCACTCTGACAATGTAACACACCCAGGGAAGAGCAGACTGACCCCACTCTGTCAATGTAACATACCCAGGGAAGAGCAGACTGACCTCACTCTGTCAATGTAACACACCCAGGGAAGAGCAGACTGACCCCACTCTCTCAATGTGACATACCCAGGGAAGAGCAGACTGACCGCACTCTGTCAATGTAACTCACCCAGGGAAGAGCAGACTGATCCCACTCTGTCAATGTAACACACCCAGTGAAAGGCAGACTGACGCCACTCTATCAATGTACCACACTCAGGGAAGAGCAGACTGACCCCACGCTGTCAATGTAACGCACCAAGGGAAAAGCACACTGACCCCACTCTGTCAATGTAACTCAGCCAGGGAAGAGCAGACTGACGCCACTCTATCAATGTACCACACTCAGGGAAGAGCAGACTGACCCCACGCTGTCAATGTAACACACCCCGGGAAGAGCAGACTGACCCCACTCTGTCAATGAAACACACCCTGGGAAGAGCAGACTGACCCCACTCTGTCAATGTAACACACCCAGGGATGAGCAGACTGACCCCACTCTGTCAATGTAACACACTCAGGGAAGCGCAGACTGACCCCACTCTGTCAACGTAACACACCCAGGGAAGAGCAGACTGACTCCACTCTGTCAATGTAACACACTCAGGGAAGAGCAGACTGATCCCACTGTGTCAGTGTAATAAACCCATGAAGAGCAGACTGACTTCACTCTGTCAATGTAACACACCCAGGGAAGAGCAGACTGACCACACTCTGTCATTGTAACAGACCCAGGGAAGGGCAGACTGACCCCACTCTGTCAATGTAACACACCCAGGGAAGAGCAGACTGACTCCACTCTGTCAATGTAACAGACCCAGGGAAGAGCAGACTGACCCCACTCTGTCAATGTAACAGACCCAGGGAAGGGCAGACTGACCCCACTCTGTCAATGTTACACACGCAGGGAAGAGCAGAATGACCCCACTCTGTCAATGTAACAGACCCAGGGAAGGGCAGACTGACCCCACTCTATCAATGTAACAGACCCAGGGAAGGGCAGACTGACCCCACTCTGTCAATTTAACACACCCAGGGAAGAGCAGACTGACCCCACTCTGTCAATGTAACAGACCCAGGGAAGGGCAGACTGACCCGACTCTGTCATTGTAACAGACCCAGGGAAGGGCAGACTGACTCCACTCTGTCAATGTAACACACCCAGGGAAGAGCAGACTGACTCCACCCTGACAATGTAACACACCCAGGGAAGAGCAGACTGCCCTCACTCTGTCAATGTAACACACCCAGGGAAGAGCAGACTGACCCCACTCTGTCAATGTAACATACCCAGGGAAGAGTAGACTGACCTCACTCTGTCAATTTAACGCACCCTGGGGAGAGTAGACTGACTCCACTCTGACAATCTAACACACCCAGGGAAGAGCAGACTGACCCCACTCTGTCAATGTAACATACCCAGGGAAGAGCAGACTGACCTCACTCTGTCAATGTAACACACCCAGGGAAGAGCAGACTGACCCCACTCTCTCAATGTGACATACCCAGGGAAGAGCAGACTGACCCCACTTTGTCAAAGTAACACACCCAGGGAAGAGCAGACTGACCCCACTCTGTCAATGTAACACACGCAGGGAAGAGCAGACTGACCCCACTCTGTCAATGTAACGCACCCAAGGAAGAGCACACTGACGCCACTCTGTCACATAACACACCCAGGGAAGAGCAGACTGACACCACTCTATCAATGTAACACACCCAGGGAAGAGCAGACTGACCCCACTCTGTCAATGTAATCCATATAGTGAAGAGCAGACTGACCCCACTCTGTCAATGTAACATACCCAGGGAAGAGTAGACTGACCTCACTCTGTCAATTTAACGCACCCTGGGGAGAGTAGACTGACTCCACTCTGACAATCTAACACACCCAGGGAAGAGCAGACTGACCCCACTCTGTCAATGTAACATACCCAGGGAAGAGCAGACTGACCTCACTCTGTCAATGTAACACACCCAGGGAAGAGCAGACTGACCCCACTCTCTCAATGTGACATACCCAGGGAAGAGCAGACTGACCCCACTTTGTCAAAGTAACACACCCAGGGAAGAGCAGACTGACCCCACTCTGTCAATGTAACACACGCAGGGAAGAGCAGACTGACCCCACTCTGTCAATGTAACGCACCCAAGGAAGAGCACACTGACGCCACTCTGTCACATAACACACCCAGGGAAGAGCAGACTGACACCACTCTATCAATGTAACACACCCAGGGAAGAGCAGACTGACCCCACTCTGTCAATGTAATCCATATAGTGAAGAGCAGACTGACAGTTCTCTGTCAATGTAGCGCACGCAGGGAAGAGCAGACTGACCCCACTCTGTCAATGTAACACACCCAGGGAAGAGCAGACTGACCCCACTATGTCAATGTAACCCACCCAGGGAAGAGCAGACTGACCCCACTCTGTCAACGTAACACACCCAGGGAAGAGCAGACTGACTTCACTCTGTCAATGTAACACACCCAGGGAAGAGCAGACTGACCACACTCTGTCAATGTAACACACCCAGGAAAAGGCTGACTGACTCCACTCTGTCAATGTAACACACTCAGGGAAGAGCAGACTGATCCCACTGTGTCAGTGTAATAAACCCAGGGAATAGCAGAATGACTTCACTCTGTCAATTTAACCCACCAAGGGAAGAGCAGACTGACCCCACTCTGTCAATGTAACGCACCCAAGGAAGAGCACACTGACGCCACTCTGTCACATAACATACCCAGGGAAGAGCAGACTGACCCCACTCTGTCAATGTAACACACCCAGGGAAGAGCAGACTGACCCCACTCTGTCAATGTAATCCATATAGTGAAAAGCAGACTGACAGTTCTCTGTCAATGTAGCGCACGCAGGGAAGAGCAGACTCACCCCAAAATGTCAATGTAACACACCCAGGGAAGAGCAGACTGACCCCACTATGTCAATGTAACACACCCAGGGAAGAGCAGACTGACCCCACTCTGTCAATGTAACACACCCAGGGAAGAGCAGACTGACCTCACTCTGTCAATGTAACACACCCAGGGAAGAGCAGACTGAACCCACTATGTCAATGTAACACACCCAGGGAAGAGCAGACTGACTCCACTCTGTCAATGTAACACACCCAGAGAAGAGCAGCCTGACCCCACTCTGTCAATGTAACCCACCCAGGGAAGAGCAGACTAACCCCACTCTGTCAATGTAACACACCCAGGGAAGAGCAGACTGACACCACTCTGTCAATATAACACACGCTGGGAAGAGCAGACTGACCCCACTCTGTCAACGTAACACACCCAGGGAAGAGCAGACTGACTCCACTCTGTCAATGTAACACACTCAGGGAAGAGCAGACTGATCCCACTGTGTCAGTGTAATAAACCCATGAAGAGCAGACTGACTTCACTCTGTCAATGTAACACACCCAGGGAAGAGCAGACTGACCACACTCTGTCAATGTAACAGACCCAGGGAAGGGCAGACTGACTCCACTCTGTCAATGTAACACACGCAGGGAAGAGCAGACTGACCCCACTCTGTCAACGTAACATACCCAAGGAAGAGCAGACTGACTCCACTCTGTCAATGTAACACACTCAGGGAAGAGCAGACTGATCCCACTGTGTCAGTGTAATAAACCCATGAAGAGCAGACTGACTTCACTCTGTCAATGTAACACACCCAGGGAAGAGCAGACTGACCACACTCTGTCAGTGTAACACACCCAGGGAACAGCAGACTGACCCCACTCTGTCAATGTAACACACGCAGGGAAGAGCAGACTGACCCCACTCTGTCAACGTAACACACCCAGGGAAGAGCAGACTGACTCCACTCTGTCAATGTAACACACTCAGGGAAGAGCAGACTGATCCCACTGTGGCAGTGTAATAAACCAAGGGAAGAGCAGACTGACCACACTCTGTCAATGTAACAGACCCAGGGAAGGGCAGACTGACCCCACTCTGTCAATGTAACACACCCAGGGAAGAGCAGACTGACTCCACTCTGTCAATGTAACACACGCAGGGAAGAGCAGACTGACTCCACTCTGTCAATGTAACAAACCCAGGGAAGAGCAGACTGACCCCACTCTGTCAGTGTAACACACCCAGGGAAGAACAGACTGACCGCACTCTGTCAATATAACACACACAGGGAAGAGCAGACTGACACCACTCTGTCAATATAACACACGCTGGGAAGAGCAGACTGACCCCACTCTGTCAATGTAACAGACCCAGGGAAGAGCAGACTGACCCCACTATGTCAATGTAACACACCCAGGGAAGAGCAGACTGACCCCACTCTGTCAATATAACTCACCCAGGGAAGAGCAGACTGACACCACTCTGTCAATGTAACACACCCAGGGAAGAGAAGACTGACCCCACTCTGTCAATATAACACACACAGGGAAGAGCAGACTGACACCACTCTGTCAATGTAACACACCCAAGGAAGAGCAGACTGACCCCACTCTGTCAATGTAACACACCCAGGGAAGAGCAGACTGACCTCACTCTGTCAATGTAACACACCCAGGGAAGAGCAGACTGACCCCACTATGTCAATGTAACACACCCAGGGAAGAGCAGACTGACTCCACTCTGTCAATGTAACACACCCAGAGAAGAGCAGCCTGACCCCACTATGTCAATGTAACCCACCCAGGGAAGAGCAGACTAACCCCACTCTGTCAATGTAACACACCCAGGGAAGAGCAGACTGACACCACTCTGTCAATATAACACACGCTGGGAAGAGCAGACTGACCCCACTCTGTCAACGTAACACACCCAGGGAAGAGCAGACTGACTCCACTCTGTCAATGTAACACACTCAGGGAAGAGCAGACTGATCCCACTGTGTCAGTGTAATAAACCCATGAAGAGCAGACTGACTTCACTCTGTCAATGTAACACACCCAGGGAAGAGCAGACTGACCACACTCTGTCAATGTAACAGACCCAGGGAAGGGCAGACTGACTCCACTCTGTCAATGTAACACACGCAGGGAAGAGCAGACTGACCCCACTCTGTCAACGTAACACACCCAGGGAAGAGCAGACTGACTCCACTCTGTCAATGTAACACACTCAGGGAAGAGCAGACTGATCCCACTGTGTCAGTGTAATAAACCCATGAAGAGCAGACTGACTTCACTCTGTCAATGTAACACACCCAGGGAAGAGCAGACTGACCACACTCTGTCAGTGTAACACAGCCAGGGAACAGCAGACTGACCCCACTCTGTCAATGTAACACACGCAGGGAAGAGCAGACTGACCCCACTCTGTCAACGTAACACACCCAGGGAAGAGCAGACTGACTCCACTCTGTCAATGTAACACACTCAGGGAAGAGCAGACTGATCCCACTGTGGCAGTGTAATAAACCAAGGGAAGAGCAGACTGACCACACTCTGTCAATGTAACAGACCCAGGGAAGGGCAGACTGACCCCACTCTGTCAATGTAACACACCCAGGGAAGAGCAGACTGACTCCACTCTGTCAATGTAACACACGCAGGGAAGAGCAGACTGACTCCACTCTGTCAATGTAACACACCCAGGGATGAGCAGACTGACCCCACTCTGTCAGTGTAACACACCCAGGGAAGAACAGACTGACCGCACTCTGTCAATATAACACACACAGGGAAGAGCAGACTGACACCACTCTGTCAATATAACACACGCTGGGAAGAGCAGACTGACCCCACTCTGTCAATGTAACAGACCCAGGGAAGAGCAGACTGACCCCACTATGTCAATGTAACACACCCAGGGAAGAGCAGACTGACCCCACTCTGTCAATATAACTCACCCAGGGAAGAGCAGACTGACACCACTCTGTCAATGTAACACACCCAGGGAAGAGAAGACTGACCCCACTCTGTCAATATAACACACACAGGGAAGAGCAGACTGACACCACTCTGTCAATGTAACACACCCAAGGAAGAGCAGACTGATCCCACTCTGTCAATGTAACACACCCAGGGAAGAGCAGACTGACCCCACTCTGTCAATGTAACACACCCAGGGAAGAGCAGACTGACCCCACTCTGTCAAAGTAACACACCCAGGGAAGAGCAGACTGACCCCACTCTGTCAAAGTAACACACCCAGGGAAGAGCACACAGACCCCACCCTGTCAATGCAACACACGCAGGGAAGAGCAGACTGACCCCACTCTGTCAATGTAACACACCCAGGGAAGAGCAGACTTACCCCACTCTGTCAATGTAACACACCCAGGGAAGAGCAGACTGACCCCACTCTGTCAAAGTAACACACCCAGGGAAGAGCAGACTGACCCCACTCTGTCAATGTAACACACCCAGGGAAGAGCAGACTGACCTCACTCTGTCAAAGTAACACACCCAGGGAAGAGCAAACTGACGCCACTCTGACAAAGTAACACAACCAGGGAAGAGAAGACTGACCCCACTCTGTCAATAACATACCCAGGGAAGAGTAGACTGACCTCACTCTGTCAATTTAACACACCCTGGGGAGAGTAGACTGACTCCACTCTGACAATGTAACACACCCAGGGAAAAGCAGACTGACCCCACTCTGTCAATGTAACATACCCAGGGAAGAGCAGACTGACCTCACTCTGTCAATGTAACACACCCAGGGAAGAGCAGACTGACCCCACTCTCTCAATGTGACATACCCAGGGAAGAGCAGACTGACCGCACTCTGTCAATGTAACTCACCCAGGGAAGAGCAGACTGATCCCACTCTGTCAATGTAACACACCCAGTGAAAAGCAGACTGACGCCACTCTATCAATGTACCACACTCAGGGAAGAGCAGACTGACCCCACGCTGTCAATGTAACGCACGAAGGGAAAAGCACACTGACCCCACTCTGTCAATGTAACTCAGCCAGGGAAGAGAAGACTGACGCCACTCTATCAATGTACCACACTCAGGGAAGAGCAGACTGACCCCACGCTGTCAATGTAACACACCCCGGGAAGAGCAGACTGACCCCACTCTGTCAATGTAACACACCCAGGGATGAGCAGACTGACCCCACTGTGTCAGTGTCACACACCCAGGGAACAGCAGACTGACTCCACTCTGTCAATATAACACACTCAGGGAAGAGCAGACTGACCCCACTCTGTCAATGTAACACACCCAGGGATGAGCAGACTGACCCCACTCTGTCAATGTAACACACCCAGGGAAGAGCAGACTGACCCCACTCTGTCAACGTAACACACCCAGGGAAGAGCAGACTGACTCCACTCTGTCAATGTAACACACTCAGGGAAGAGCAGACTGATCCCACTGTGTCAGTGTAATAAACCCATGAAGAGCAGACTGACTTCACTCTGTCAATGTAACACACCCAGGGAAGAGCAGACTGACCACACTCTGTCAATGTTACAGACCCAGGGAAGGGCAGACTGACTCCACTCTGTCAATGTAACACACCCAGGGAAGAGCAGACTGACCCCACTCTGTCAACGTAACACACCCAGGGAAGAGCAGACTGACTCCACTCTGTCAATGTAACACACTCAGGGAAGAGCAGACTGATCCCACTGTGTCAGTGTAATAAACCCATGAAGAGCAGACTGACTTCACTCTGTCAATTTAACACACCCAGGGAAGAGCAGACTGACCACACTCTGTCAATATAACACACCCAGGGAAGAGCAGACTGACACCACTCTGTCAATGTTACACACGCAGGGAAGAGCAGAATGACCCCACTCTGTCAATGTAACAGACCCAGGGAAGGGCAGACTGACCCCACTCTATCAATGTAACAGACCCAGGGAAGGGCAGACTGACCCCACTCTGTCAATGTAACACACCCAGGGAAGAGCAGACTGACCTCACTCTGTCAAAGTAACACACACAGGGAAGAGCAGACTGACCCCACTCTGTCAATGTAACACACCCAGGGAAGAGCAGACTGACCTCACTCTGTCAAAGTAACACACACAGGGAAGAGCAGACTGACCCCACTCTGTCAATGTAACACACACAGGGAAGAGCAGACTGGCCCCACTCTGTCAAAGTAACACACCCAGGGAAGAGCAGACTGACCCCACCCAGTCAATGTAAGACACCCAGGTAAGAGTAGACTGACCTCACTCTGTCAAAGTAACACACCCAGGGAAGAGCAAACTGACGCCACTCTGACAAAGTAACACAACCAGGGAAGAGAAGACTGACCCCACTCTGTCAATGTAACATACCCAGGGAAGAGTAGACTGACCTCACTCTGTCAATTTAACACACCCTGGGGAGAGTAGACTGACTCCACTCTGACAATGTAACACACCCAGGGAAAAGCAGACTGACCCCACTCTGTCAATGTAACATACCCAGGGAAGAGCAGACTGACCTCACTCTGTCAATGTAACACACCCAGGGAAGAGCAGACTGACCCCACTCTCTCAATGTGACATACCCAGGGAAGAGCAGACTGACCGCACTCTGTCAATGTAACTCACCCAGGGAAGAGCAGACTGATCCCACTCTGTCAATGTAACACACCCAGTGAAAGGCAGACTGACGCCACTCTATCAATGTACCACACTCAGGGAAGAGCAGACTGACCCCACGCTGTCAATGTAACGCACGAAGGGAAAAGCACACTGACCCCACTCTGTCAATGTAACTCAGCCAGGGAAGAGAAGACTGACGCCACTCTATCAATGTACCACACTCAGGGAAGAGCAGACTGACCCCACGCTGTCAATGTAACACACCCCGGGAAGAGCAGACTGACCCCACTCTGTCAATGTAACACACCCAGGGATGAGCAGACTGACCCCACTCTGTCAATGTAACACACTCAGGGAAGAGCAGACTGACCCCACTGTGTCAATGTAACACACTCAGGGAAGAGCAGACTGATCCCACTGTGTCAGTGTAATAAACCCATGAAGAGCAGACTGACTTCACTCTGTCAATGTAACACACCCAGGGAAGAGCAGACTGACCACACTCTGTCAATGTTACAGACCCAGGGAAGGGCAGACTGACTCCACTCTGTCAATGTAACACACGCAGGGAAGAGCAGACTGACCCCACTCTGTCAACGTAACACACCCAGGGAAGAGCAGACTGACTCCACTCTGTCAATGTAACACACTCAGGGAAGAGCAGACTGATCCCAATGTGTCAGTGTAATAAACCCATGAAGAGCAGACTGACTTCACTCTGTCAATGTAACACACCCAGGGAAGAGCAGACTGACCACACTCTGTCAGTGTAACACACCCAGGGAACAGCAGACTGACTCCACTCTGTCAATTTAACACACGCAGGGAAGAGCAGACTGACCCCACTCTGTCAACGTAACACACCCAGGGAAGAGCAGACTGACTCCACTCTGTCAATGTAACACACTCAGGGAAGAGCAGACTGATCCCACTGTGGCAGTGTAATAAACCAAGGGAAGAGCAGACTGACCACACTCTGTCAATGTAACAGACCCAGGGAAGGGCAGACTGACCCCACTCTGTCAATATAACACACCCAGGGAAGAGCAGACTGACTCCACTCTGTCAATGTAACACACCCAGGGAAGAGCAGACTGACACCACTCTGTCAATGTTACACACGCAGGGAAGAGCAGAATGACCCCACTCTGTCAATGTAACAGACCCAGGGAAGGGCAGACTGACCCCACTCTATCAATGTAACAGACCCAGGGAAGGGCAGACTGACCCCACTCTGTCAATTTAACACACCCAGGGAAGAGCAGACTGACCCCACTCTGTCAATGTAACAGACCCAGGGAAGGGCAGACTGACCCGACTCTGTCATTGTAACAGACCCAGGGAAGGGCAGACTGACTCCACTCTGTCAATGCAACACACCCAGGGAAGAGCAGACTGACTCCACTCTGACAATGTAACACACCCAGGGAAGAGCAGACTGCCCTCACTCTGTCAATGTAACTCAGCCAGGGAAGAGCAGACTGACCCCACTCTGTCAATGTAACATACCCAGGGAAGAGTAGACTGACCTCACTCTGTCAATTTAACGCACCCTGGGGAGAGTAGACTGACTCCACTCTGACAATCTAACACACCCAGGGAAGAGCAGACTGACTCCACTGTGTCAATGTAACATACCCAGGGAAGAGCAGACTGACCTCACTCTGTCAATGTAACACACCCAGGGAAGAGCAGACTGACCCCACTCTCTCAATGTGACACACCCAGGGAAGAGCAGACTGACCCCACTCTGTCAATGTAACACACCCAGGGAAGAGCAGACTGACCCCACTCTGTCAAAGTAACACACCCAGTGAAGAGCAGACTGACCCCACTCTGTCAAAGTAACACACCCAGGGAAGAGCACACAGACCCCACCCTGTCAATGCAACACACGCAGGGAAGAGCAGACTGACCCCACTCTGTCAATGTAAAACACCCAGGGAAGAGCAGACTGACCCCACTCTGTCAAAGTAACACACCCAGTGAAGAGCAGACTGACCCCACTCTGTCAAAGTAACACACCCAGGGAAGAGCACACAGACCCCACCCTGTCAATGCAACACACGCAGGGAAGAGCAGACTGACCCCACTCTGTCAATGTAACACACCCAGGGAAGAGCAGACTGACCCCACTCTGTCAATGTAACACACCCAGCGAAGAGCAGACTGACCCCACTCTGTCAAAGTAACGCACCCAAGGAAGAGCACACTGACGCCACTCTGTCACATAACACACCCAGGGAAGAGCAGACTGACACCACTCTATCAATGTAACACACCCAGGGAAGAGCAGACTGACCCCACTCTGTCAATGTAATCCATATAGTGAAGAGCAGACTGACAGTTCTCTGTCAATGTAGTGCACGCAGGGAAGAGCAGACTGACCCCACTCTGTCAATGTAACACACCCAGGGAAGAGCAGACTGACCCCACTATGTCAATGTAACCCACCCAGGGAAGAGCAGACTGACCCCACTCTGTCAACGTAACACACCCAGGGAAGAGCAGACTGACTTCACTCTGTCAATGTAACACACCCTGGGAAGAGCAGACTGACCACACTCTGTCAATGTAACACACCCAGGGAAAGGCTGACTGACTCCACTCTGTCAATGTAACACACTCAGGGAAGAGCAGACTGATCCCACTGTGTCAGTGTAATAAACCCAGGGAATAGCAGACTGACTTCACTCTGTCAATTTAACCCACCAAGGGAAGAGCAGACTGACCCCACTCTGTCAATGTAACGCACCCAAGGAAGAGCACACTGACGCCACTCTGTCACATAGCATACCCAGGGAAGAGCAGACTGACCCCACTCTGTCAATGTAACACACCCAGGGAAGAGCAGACTGACCCCACTCTGTCAATGTAATCCATATAGTGAAGAGCAGACTGACAGTTCTCTGTCAATGTAGCGCACGCAGGGAAGAGCAGACTCACCCCAAAATGTCAATGTAACACACCCAGGGAAGAGCAGACTGACCCCACTATGTCAATGTAACACACCCAGGGAAGAGCAGACTGACCCCACTATGTCAATGTAACACACCCAGGGAAGAGCAGACTGACCTCACTCTGTCAATGTAACACACCCAGGGAAGAGCAGACTGACCCCACTATGTCAATGTAACACACCCAGGGAAGAGCAGACTGACTCCACTCTGTCAATGTAACACACCCAGAGAAGAGCAGACTGACCCCACTATGTCAATGTAACCCACCCAGGGAAGAGCAGACTGACCCCACTCTGTCAATGTAACACACCCAGGGAAGAGCAGACTGACCCCACTCTGTCAATGTAACACACCCAGGGAAGAGCAGACTGACCCCACTCTGTCAATGTAACACAACCAGGGAGGAGCAGACTGACCCGACTATGTCAATGTAACACACCCAGGGAAGAGCAGACTGACCCCACTCTGTCAGTGTAACACACCCAGGGAAGAACAGACTGACCGCACTCTGTCAATATAACACACACAGGGAAGAGCAGACTGACACCACTCTGTCAATATAACACACGCTGGGAAGAGCAGACTGACCCCACTCTGTCAATGTAACAGACCCAGGGAAGAGCAGACTGACCCCACTATGTCAATGTAACACACCCAGGGAAGAGCAGACTGACCCCACTCTGTCAATATAACTCACCCAGGGAAGAGCAGACTGACACCACTCTGTCAATGTAACACACCCAGGGAAGAGAAGACTGACCCCACTCTGTCAATATAACACACACAGGGAAGAGCAGACTGACACCACTCTGTCAATGTAACACACCCAAGGAAGAGCAGACTGATCCCACTCTGTCAATGTAACACACCCAGGGAAGAGCAGACTGACCCCACTCTGTCAATGTAACACACCCAGGGAAGAGCAGACTGACCCCACTCTGTCAAAGTAACACACCCAGTGAAGAGCAGACTGACCCCACTCTGTCAAAGTAACACACCCAGGGAAGAGCACACAGACCCCACCCTGTCAATGCAACACACGCAGGGAAGAGCAGACTGACCCCACTCTGTCAATGTAACACACCCAGGGAAGAGCAGACTGACCCCACTCTGTCAATGTAACATACCCAGGGAAGAGAAGACTGACCTCACTCTGTCAATTTAACACACCCTGGGGAGAGTAGACTGACTCCACTCTGACAATGTAACACACCCAGGGAAGAGCAGACTGACCCCACTCTGTCAATGTAACATACCCAGGGAAGAGCAGACTGACCTCACTCTGTCAATGTAACACACCCAGGGAAGAGCAGACTGACCCCACTCTCTCAATGTGACATACCCAGGGAAGAGCAGACTGACCGCACTCTGTCAATGTAACTCACCCAGGGAAGAGCAGACTGATCCCACTCTGTCAATGTAACACACCCAGTGAAAGGCAGACTGACGCCACTCTATCAATGTACCACACTCAGGGAAGAGCAGACTGACCCCACGCTGTCAATGTAACGCACCAAGGGAAAAGCACACTGACCCCACTCTGTCAATGTAACTCAGCCAGGGAAGAGCAGACTGACGCCACTCTATCAATGTACCACACTCAGGGAAGAGCAGACTGACCCCACGCTGTCAATGTAACACACCCCGGGAAGAGCAGACTGACCCCACTCTGTCAATGAAACACACCCTGGGAAGAGCAGACTGACCCCACTCTGTCAATGTAACACACCCAGGGATGAGCAGACTGACCCCACTCTGTCAATGTAACACACTCAGGGAAGCGCAGACTGACCCCACTCTGTCAACGTAACACACCCAGGGAAGAGCAGACTGACTCCACTCTGTCAATGTAACACACTCAGGGAAGAGCAGACTGATCCCACTGTGTCAGTGTAATAAACCCATGAAGAGCAGACTGACTTCACTCTGTCAATGTAACACACCCAGGGAAGAGCAGACTGACCACACTCTGTCAATGTAACAGACCCAGGGAAGGGCAGACTGACCCCACTCTGTCAATGTAACACACCCAGGGAAGAGCAGACTGACTCCACTCTGTCAATGTAACACACCCAGGGAAGAGCAGACTGACTCCACTCTGTCAATGTAACACACCCAGGGAAGAGCAGAATGACCCCACTCTGTCAATGTAACAGACCCAGGGAAGGGCAGACTGACCCCACTCTATCAATGTAACAGACCCAGGGAAGGGCAGACTGACCCCACTCTGTCAATTTAACACACCCAGGGAAGAGCAGACTGACCCCACTCTGTCAATGTAACAGACCCAGGGAAGGGCAGACTGACCCGACTCTGTCATTGTAACAGACCCAGGGAAGGGCAGACTGACTCCACTCTGTCAATGTAACACACCCAGGGAAGAGCAGACTGACTCCACTCTGACAATGTAACACACCCAGGGAAGAGCAGACTGCCCTCACTCTGTCAATGTAACACACCCAGGGAAGAGCAGACTGACCCCACTCTGTCAATGTAACATACCCAAGGAAGAGTAGACTGACCTCACTCTGTCAATTTAACGCACCCTGGGGAGAGTAGACTGACTCCACTCTGACAATCTAACACACCCAGGGAAGAGCAGACTGACCCCACTCTGTCAATGTAACATACCCAGGGAAGAGCAGACTGACCTCACTCTGTCAATGTAACACACCCAGGGAAGAGCAGACTGACCCCACTCTCTCAATGTGACATACCCAGGGAAGAGCAGACTGACCCCACTTTGTCAAAGTAACACACCCAGGGAAGAGCAGACTGACCCCACTCTGTCAATGTAACACACGCAGGGAAGAGCAGACTGACCCCACTCTGTCAATGTAACGCACCCAAGGAAGAGCACACTGACGGCACTCTGTCACATAACACACCCAGGGAAGAGCAGACTGACACCACTCTATCAATGTAACACACCCAGGGAAGAGCAGACTGACCCCACTCTGTCAATGTAATCCATATAGTGAAGAGCAGACTGACAGTTCTCTGTCAATGTAGCGCACGCAGGGAAGAGCAGACTGACCCCACTCTGTCAATGTAACACACCCAGGGAAGAGCAGACTGACCCCACTATGTCAATGTAACCCACCCAGGGAAGAGCAGACTGACCCCACTCTGTCAACGTAACACACCCAGGGAAGAGCAGACTGACTTCACTCTGTCAATGTAACACACCCAGGGAAGAGCAGACTGACCACACTCTGTCAATGTAACACACCCAGGAAAAGGCTGACTGACTCCACTCTGTCAATGTAACACACTCAGGGAAGAGCAGACTGATCCCACTGTGTCAGTGTAATAAACCCAGGGAATAGCAGAATGACTTCACTCTGTCAATTTAACCCACCAAGGGAAGAGCAGACTGACCCCACTCTGTCAATGTAACGCACCCAAGGAAGAGCACACTGACGCCACTCTGTCACATAACATACCCAGGGAAGAGCAGACTGACCCCACTCTGTCAATGTAACACACCCAGGGAAGAGCAGACTGACCCCACTCTGTCAATGTAATCCATATAGTGAAGAGCAGACTGACAGTTCTCTGTCAATGTAGCGCACGCAGGGAAGAGCAGACTCACCCCAAAATGTCAATGTAACACACCCAGGGAAGAGCAGACTGACCCCACTATGTCAATGTAACACACCCAGGGAAGAGCAGACTGACCCCACTCTGTCAATGTAACACACCCAGGGAAGAGCAGACTGACCTCACTCTGTCAATGTAACACACCCAGGGAAGAGCAGACTGACCCCACTATGTCAATGTAACACACCCAGGGAAGAGCAGACTGACTCCACTCTGTCAATGTAACACACCCAGAGAAGAGCAGACTGACCCCACTATGTCAATGTAACCCACCCAGGGAAGAGCAGACTAACCCCACTCTGTCAATGTAACAAACCCAGGGAAGAGCAGACTGACACCACTCTGTCAATATAACACACGCTGGGAAGAGCAGACTGACCCCACTCTGTCAATGTAACAGACCCAGGGAAGAGCAGACTGACCCCACTATGTCAATGTAACACACCCAGGGAAGAGCAGACTGACCCCACTCTGTCAATGTAACACAACCAGGGAGGAGCAGACTGACCCCACAATGTCAATGTAACACACCCAGGGAAGAGCAGACTGACCCCACTCTGTCAGTGTAACACACCCAGGGAAGAACAGACTGACCGCACTCTGTCAATATAACACACACAGGGAAGAGCAGACTGACACCACTCTGTCAATATAACACACGCTGGGAAGAGCAGACTGACCCCACTCTGTCAATGTAACAGACCCAGGGAAGAGCAGACTGACCCCACTATGTCAATGTAACACACCCAGGGAAGAGCAGACTGACCCCACTCTGTCAATATAACTCACCCAGGGAAGAGCAGACTGACACCACTCTGTCAATGTAACACACCCAGGGAAGAGAAGACTGACCCCACTCTGTCAATATAACACACACAGGGAAGAGCAGACTGACACCACTCTGTCAATGTAACACACCCAAGGAAGAGCAGACTGATCCCACTCTGCGAATGTAACACACCCAGGGACGAGCAGACTGACCCCACTCTGTCAATGTAACACACCCAGGGAAGAGCAGACTGACCCCACTCTGTCAAAGTAACACACCCAGGGAAGAGCACACAGACCCCACCCTGTCAATGCAACACACGCAGGGAAGAGCAGACTGACCCCACTCTGTCAATGTAACACACCCAGTTAAGAGCAGACTGACCCCACTCTGTCAATGTAACACACCCAGGGAAGAGCAGACTGACCCCACTCTGTCAAAGTAACACACCCAGGGAAGAGCAGACTGACCCCACTCTGTCAATGTAACACACCCAGGGAAGAGCAGACTGACCTCACTCTGTCAAAGTAACACACACAGGGAAGAGCAGACTGACCCCACTCTGTCAATGTAACACACACAGGGAAGAGCAGACTGACCCCACTCTGTCAAAGTAACACACCCAGGGAAGAGCAGACTGACCCCACTCAGTCAATGTAAGACACCCAGGTAACAGCCGACTGACCTCACTCTGTCAAAGTAACACACCCAGGGAAGAGCAAACTGACCCCACTCTGACAAAGTAACACAACCAGGGAAGAGAAGACTGACCCCACTCTGTCAATGTAACATACCCAGGGAAGAGTAGACTGACCTCACTCTGTCAATTTAACACACCCTGGGGAGAGTAGACTGACTCCACTCTGACAATGTAACACACCCAGGGAAGAGCAGACTGACCCCACTCTGTCAATGTAACATACCCAGGGAAGAGCAGACTGACCTCACTCTGTCAATGTAACACACCCAGGGAAGAGCAGACTGACCCCACTCTCTCAATGTGACATACCCAGGGAAGAGCAGACTGACCGCACTCTGTCAATGTTACTCACCCAGGGAAGAGCAGACTGATCCCACTCTGTCAATGTAACACACCCAGTGAAAGGCAGACTGACGCCACTCTATCAATGTACCACACTCAGGGAAGAGCAGACTGACCCCACGCTGTCAATGTAACGCACCAAGGGAAAAGCACACTGACCCCACTCTGTCAATGTAACTCAGCCAGGGAAGAGCAGACTGACGCCACTCTATCAATGTACCACACTCAGGGAAGAGCAGACTGACCCCACGCTGTCAATGTAACACACCCCGGGAAGAGCAGACTGACCCCACTCTGTCAATGAAACACACCCTGGGAAGAGCAGACTGACCCCACTCTGTCAATGTAACACACCCAGGGATGAGCAGACTGACCCCACTCTGTCAATGTAACACACTCAGGGAAGCGCAGACTGACCCCACTGTGTCAGTGTAACACACCCAGGGAACAGCAGACTGACTCCACTCTGTCAATGTAACACACTCAGGGAAGAGCAGACTGACCCCACTCTGTCAATGTAACACACCCAGGGATGAGCAGAATGACCCCACTCTGTCAATGTAACACACCCAGGGAAGAGCAGACTGACCCCACTCTGTCAACGTAACACACCCAGGGAAGAGCAGAGTGACTCCACTCTGTCAATGTAACACACTCAGGGAAGAGCAGACTGATCCCACTGTGTCAGTGTAATAAACCCATGAAGAGCAGACTGACTTCACTCTGTCAATGTAACACACCCAGGGAAGAGCAGACTGACCACACTCTGTCAATGTAACAGACCCAGGGAAGGGCAGACTGACCCCACTCTGTCAATGTAACACACCCAGGGAAGAGCAGACTGACTCCACTCTGTCAATGTAACACACCCAGGGAAGAGCAGACTGACCCCACTCTGTCAATGTTACACACGCAGGGAAGAGCAGAATGACCCCACTCTGTCAATGTAACAGACCCAGGGAAGGGCAGACTGACCCCACTCTATCAATGTAACAGACCCAGGGAAGGGCAGACTGACCCCACTCTGTCAATTTAACACACCCAGGGAAGAGCAGACTGACCCCACTCTGTCAATGTAACAGACCCAGGGAAGGGCAGACTGACCCGACTCTGTCATTGTAACAGACCCAGGGAAGGGCAGACTGACTCCACTCTGTCAATGTAACACACCCAGGGAAGAGCAGACTGACTCCACTCTGACAATGTAACACACCCAGGGAAGAGCAGACTGCCCTCACTCTGTCAATGTAACACACCCAGGGAAGAGCAGACTGACCCCACTCTGTCAATGTAACATACCCAGGGAAGAGTAGACTGACCTCACTCTGTCAATTTAACGCACCCTGGGGAGAGTAGACTGACTCCACTCTGACAATCTAACACACCCAGGGAAGAGCAGACTGACCCCACTCTGTCAATGTAACATACCCAGGGAAGAGCAGACTGACCTCACTCTGTCAATGTAACACACCCAGGGAAGAGCAGACTGACCCCACTCTCTCAATGTGACATACCCAGGGAAGAGCAGACTGACCCCACTTTGTCAAAGTAACACACCCAGGGAAGAGCAGACTGACCCCACTCTGTCAATGTAACACACGCAGGGAAGAGCAGACTGACCCCACTCTGTCAATGTAACGCACCCAAGGAAGAGCACACTGACGCCACTCTGTCACATAACACACCCAGGGAAGAGCAGACTGACACCACTCTATCAATGTAACACACCCAGGGAAGAGCAGACTGACCCCACTCTGTCAATGTAATCCATATAGTGAAGAGCAGACTGACAGTTCTCTGTCAATGTAGCGCACGCAGGGAAGAGCAGACTGACCCCACTCTGTCAATGTAACACACCCAGGGAAGAGCAGACTGACCCCACTATGTCAATGTAACCCACCCAGGGAAGAGCAGACTGACCCCACTCTGTCAACGTAACACACCCAGGGAAGAGCAGACTGATTTCACTCTGTCAATGTAACACACCCAGGGAAGAGCAGACTGACCACACTCTGTCAATGTAACACACCCAGGAAAAGGCTGACTGACTCCACTCTGTCAATGTAACACACTCAGGGAAGAGCAGACTGATCCCACTGTGTCAGTGTAATAAACCCAGGGAATAGCAGAATGACTTCACTCTGTCAATTTAACCCACCAAGGGAAGAGCAGACTGACCCCACTCTGTCAATGTAACGCACCCAAGGAAGAGCACACTGACGCCACTCTGTCACATAACATACCCAGGGAAGAGCAGACTGACCCCACTCTGTCAATGTAACACACCCAGGGAAGAGCAGACTGACCCCACTCTGTCAATGTAATCCATATAGTGAAGAGCAGACTGACAGTTCTCTGTCAATGTAGCGCACGCAGGGAAGAGCAGACTCACCCCAAAATGTCAATGTAACACACCCAGGGAAGAGCAGACTGACCCCACTATGTCAATGTAACACACCCAGGGAAGAGCAGACTGACCCCACTCTGTCAATGTAACACACCCAGGGAAGAGCAGACTGACCTCACTCTGTCAATGTAACACACCCAGGGAAAAGCAGACTGACCCCACTATGTCAATGTAACACACCCAGGGAAGAGCAGACTGACTCCACTCTGTCAATGTAACACACCCAGAGAAGAGCAGACTGACCCCACTATGTCAATGTAACCCACCCAGGGAAGAGCAGACTAACCCCACTCTGTCAATGTAACACACCCAGGGAAGAGCAGACTGACACCACTCTGTCAATATAACACACGCTGGGAAGAGCAGACTGACCCCACTCTGTCAATGTAACAGACCCAGGGAAGAGCAGACTGACCCCACTATGTCAATGTAACACACCCAGGGAAGAGCAGACTGACCCCACTCTGTCAATGTAACACAACCAGGGAGGAGCAGACTGACCTCACTATGTCAATGTAACACGCCCAGGGAAGAGCAGACTGACCCCACTCTGTCAGTGTAACACACCCAGGGAAGAACAGACTGACCGCACTCTGTCAATATAACACACACAGGGAAGAGCAGACTGACACCACTCTGTCAATATAACACACGCTGGGAAGAGCAGACTGACCCCACTCTGTCAATGTAACAGACCCAGGGAAGAGCAGACTGACCCCACTATGTCAATGTAACACACCCAGGGAAGAGCAGACTGACCCCACTCTGTCAATATAACTCACCCAGGGAAGAGCAGACTGACACCACTCTGTCAATGTAACACACCCAGGGAAGAGCAGACTGACCCCACTCTGTCAATGTAACACACCCAGGGAAGAGCAGACTGACCCCACTCTGTCAATGTAACACACCCAGGGAAGAGCAGACTGACCCCACTCTGTCAAAGTAACACACCCAGGGAAGAGCACACAGACCCCACCCTGTCAATGCAACACACGCAGGGAAGAGCAGACTGACCCCACTCTGTCAATGTAACACACCCAGGGAAGAGCAGACTGACCCCACTCTGTCAATGTAACACACCCAGGGAAGAGCAGACTGACCTCACTCTGTCAAAGTAACACACACAGGGAAGAGCAGACTGACCCCACTCTGTCAATGTAACACACACAGGGAAGAGCAGACTGACCCCACTCTGTCAATGTAACACACACAGGGAAGAGCAGACTGACCCCACTCTGTCAAAGTAACACACCCAGGGAAGAGCAGACTGACCCCACTCTGTCAATGTAACACACCCAGGGAAGAGCAGACTGACCTCACTCTGTCAAAGTAACACACACAGGGAAGAGCAGACTGACCCCACTCTGTCAATGTAACACACACAGGGAAGAGCAGACTGACCCCACTCTGTCAAAGTAACACACCCAGGGAGGAGCAGACTGACCCCACTCAGTCAATGTAAGACACCCAGGTAAGAGCCGACTGACCTCACTCTGTCAAAGTAACACACCCAGGGAAGAGCAAACTGACCCCACTCTGACAAAGTAACACAACCAGGGAAGAGAAGACTGACCCCACTCTGTCAATGTAACATACCCAGGGAAGAGTAGACTGACCTCACTCTGTCAATTTAACACACCCTGGGGAGAGTAGACTGACTCCACTCTGACAATGTAACACACCCAAGGAAAAGCAGACTGACCCCACTCTGTCAATGTAACATACCCAGGGAAGAGCAGACTGACCTCACTCTGTCAATGTAACACACCCAGGGAAGAGCAGACTGACCCCACTCTCTCAATGTGACATACCCAGGGAAGAGCAGACTGACCGCACTCTGTCAATGTAACTCACCCAGGGAAGAGCAGACTGATCCCACTCTGTCAATGTAACACAGCCAGGGAAGAGCAGACTGACCCCACTCTGTGAATGTAACACACCCAGGGAAGAGCAGACTGACCCCACTCTGTCAAAGTAACACACCCAGGGAAGAGCAGACTGACCCCACTCTGTCAAAGTAACACACCCAGGGAAGAGCAGACTGACCCCACTTTGTCAAAGTAACACACCCAGGGAGGAGCAGACTGAACCCACTCTGTCAATGTAACACACCCAGGGAAGAGCAGACTGACCCCACTCTGTCAATGTAACACATCCAGGGAAGAGCAGACTGACCCCACTCTGTCAATGTAACACACCCAGGGAAGAACAGACTGACCCCACTCTGTCAATGTAACACACCCAGGGAAGAGCAGACTGACCTCACTCTGTCAAAGTAACACACCCAGGGAAGAGCAGACTGACCCCACTCTGTCAAAGTAACACACCCAGGGAAGAGCAGATTGACCCCACTTTGTCAAAGTAACACACCCAGGGAAGAGCAGACTGAACCCACTGTGTCAATGTAACACACCCAGGGAAGAACAGACCGACCCCACTCTGTCAAAGTAACACACCCAGGGAAGAGCAGACTGACCCCACTCTGTCAATGTAACACACCCAGGGAAGAACAGACTGACCCCACTCTGTCAATGTAACACACCCAGGGAAGAGCAGACTGACCGCACTCTTTCAAAGTAACACACCCAGGGAAGAACAGACTGACCTCACTCTGTCAATGTAACACACCCTGGGAAGAGCAGACTGACGCCACTCTATCAATGTACCACACTCAGGGAAGAGCAGACTGACCCCACGCTATCAATGTAACGCACCAAGGGAAGAGCACACTGACCCCACTCAGTCAATGTAAATCAGCCAGGGAAGAGCAGACTGACGCCACTCTATCAATGTGCCACACTCAGGGAAGAGCAGACTGACCCCACGCTGTCAATGTAACACACCCAGGGAAGAACAGACTGACCCCACTCTGTCAATGTAACACACCCAGGGAAGAGCAGACTGACCCCACTCTGTCAATGAAACACACCCTGGGAAGAGCAGACTGACCTCACACTGTCAATGTAACACACCCAGGGATGAGCAGACTGACCCCACTGTGTCAATGTAACACACTCAGGGAAGAGCAGACTGACCCCACTGTGTCAGTGTAACACACCCAGGGAACAGCAGACTGACTTCACTCTGTCAATGTAACACACCCAGGGAAGAGCAGACTGACTCCACTCTGTCAATGTAACACACCCAGGGAAGAGCAGACTGACTCCACTCTGTCAATATAACACACTCAGGGAAGAGCAGACTGACCCCACTGTGTCAGTGCAACACACCCAGGGAATAGCAGACTGACTTCACTCTGTCAATGTAACACGCCCAGGGAAGAGCAGACTGACTCCACTCTGTCAATGTAACACACCCAGGGAAGAGCAGACTGACCTCACTCTGTCAATGTAACACACCCTGGGAAGAGCAGACTGACGCCACTCTATCAATGTACCACACTCAGGGAAGAGCAGACTGACGCCACGCTGTCAATGTAACGCACCAAGGGAAGAGCACACTGACCCCACTCTGTCAATGTAACTCCGTCAGGGAAGAGCAGACTGACGCCACTCTATCAATGTACCACACTCAGGGAAGAGCAGATTGACCCCACGCTGTCAATGTAACACACCCAGGGAAGAGCAGACTAACCCCACTCTGTCAATGAAACAGACCCTGGAAAGAGCAGACTGACCCCACTCTGTCAATGTAACACACCCAGGGATGAGCAGACTGACCCCACTCTGTCAAAGAAAAACACTCAGGGAAGAGCAGACTGACCCCACTGTGTCAGTGTAACACACCCAGGGAATAGCAGACTGACTTCACGCTGTCAATGTAACACACCCAGGGAAGAGCAGACTGACTCCACTCTGTCAATGTAACACACCCAGGGATGAGCAGACTGACCCCACTCTGTCAATGAAACAGACCCTGGAAAGAGCAGACTGACCCCACTGTGTCAGTGTAACACACCCAGGGAATAGCAGACTGACTTCACGCTGTCAGTGTAACACACCCAGGGAAGAGCAGACTGACTCCACTCTGTCAATATAACACACCCAGGGAAGAGCAGACTGACTTCACTCTGTCAATGTAACACACCCAGGGAAGAGCAGACTGACCCCACTCTGTCAATGTAACACTCCCAGGGAAGAGCGGACTGACCCCACTCTGTCAATGAAACAGACCCTGGAAAGAGCAGACTGACCCCACTCTGTCAATGTAACACACCCAGGGATGAGCAGACTGACCCCACTCTGTCAAAGAAAAACACTCAGGGAAGAGCAGACTGACCCCACTCTGTCAATGTAACAGACCCAGAGAAGGGCAGAGTGACCCCACTCTGTCAATGTAACACACGCAGGGAAGAGCAGACTGACCCCACTCTGACAAAGTAACACACGCAGGGAAGAGCAGACTGACCCACTCTGTCAAAGTAACACACCCAGGGAAGAGCACACAGACCCCACACTGTCAATGTAACACACCCAGGGAAGAGCAGAGTGACCCCACTCTGTCAATGTAACACACCCAGGGAAGAGCAGACTGACCCCACTCTGTCAATGTAACACACACAGGGAAGAGCAGACTGACCACACTCTGTCAAAGTAACACACCCAGGGAAGAGCATACTGACCCCACTCTGTCAAAGTAACACACCCAGGGAAGAGCAGACTGACCCCACTCTGTCAAAGGAACACACCCAGGGAAGAGCAGACTGACCCAACTCTGTCAAATTAACACACCCAGGGAAGAGCAGACTGACCCCACTCTGTCAAAGTAACACACCCAGGGAAGAGCAGACAGACCCCACTCTGTCAATGTAACACATCCAGGGAAGAACAGACTGACCCCACTCTGTCAAGGTACCACACTCAGGGAAGAGCAGACTGACCCCACTCTGTCAAGTAACACACCCAGGAAAGAGCAGACTGACCCCACTCTGTCAAAGTAACACACCCAGGGAAGAGCAGACTGACCCGACTCTGTCAAAGTAACACACCCAGGGAAGAGCAGACTGACCCCACTTTGTCAATGTAACACACCCAGGGAAGAGCAGACTGACCCCACTCTGTCAATGTAACACATCCAGGGAAGAGCAGACTGACCCCACTCTGTCAATGTAACACACCCAGGGAAGAACAGACTGACCCCACTCTGTCAATGTAACACACCCAGGGAAGAGCAGACTGACCTCACTCTGTCAAAGTAACACACCCAGGGAAGAGCAGACTGACCCCACTCTGTCAAAGTAACACACCCAGGGAAGAGCAGATTGACCCCACTTTGTCAAAGTAACACACCCAGGGAAGAGCAGACTGAACCCACTGTGTCAATGTAACACACCCAGGGAAGAACAGACCGACCCCACTCTGTCAAAGTAACACACCCAGGGAAGAGCAGACTGACCCCACTCTGTCAATGTAACACACCCAGGGAAGAACAGACTGACCCCACTCTGTCAATGTAACACACCCAGGGAAGAGCAGACTGACCGCACTCTTTCAAAGTAACACACCCAGGGAAGAACAGACTGACCTCACTCTGTCAATGTAACACACCCTGGGAAGAGCAGACTGACGCCACTCTATCAATGTACCACACTCAGGGAAGAGCAGACTGACCCCACGCTATCAATGTAACGCACCAAGGGAAGAGCACACTGACCCCACTCAGTCAATGTAAATCAGCCAGGGAAGAGCAGACTGACGCCACTCTATCAATGTGCCACACTCAGGGAAGAGCAGACTGACCCCACGCTGTCAATGTAACACACCCAGGGAAGAACAGACTGACCCCACTCTGTCAATGTAACACACCCAGGGAAGAGCAGACTGACCCCACTCTGTCAATGAAACACACCCTGGGAAGAGCAGACTGACCTCACACTGTCAATGTAACACACCCAGGGATGAGCAGACTGACCCCACTGTGTCAATGTAACACACTCAGGGAAGAGCAGACTGACCCCACTGTGTCAGTGTAACACACCCAGGGAACAGCAGACTGACTTCACTCTGTCAATGTAACACACCCAGGGAAGAGCAGACTGACTCCACTCTGTCAATGTAACACACCCAGGGAAGAGCAGACTGACTCCACTCTGTCAATATAACACACTCAGGGAAGAGCAGACTGACCCCACTGTGTCAGTGCAACACACCCAGGGAATAGCAGACTGACTTCACTCTGTCAATGTAACACGCCCAGGGAAGAGCAGACTGACTCCACTCTGTCAATGTAACACACCCAGGGAAGAGCAGACTGACCTCACTCTGTCAATGTAACACACCCTGGGAAGAGCAGACTGACGCCACTCTATCAATGTACCACACTCAGGGAAGAGCAGACTGACGCCACGCTGTCAATGTAACGCACCAAGGGAAGAGCACACTGACCCCACTCTGTCAATGTAACTCCGTCAGGGAAGAGCAGACTGACGCCACTCTATCAATGTACCACACTCAGGGAAGAGCAGATTGACCCCACGCTGTCAATGTAACACACCCAGGGAAGAGCAGACTAACCCCACTCTGTCAATGAAACAGACCCTGGAAAGAGCAGACTGACCCCACTCTGTCAATGTAACACACCCAGGGATGAGCAGACTGACCCCACTCTGTCAAAGAAAAACACTCAGGGAAGAGCAGACTGACCCCACTGTGTCAGTGTAACACACCCAGGGAATAGCAGACTGACTTCACGCTGTCAATGTAACACACCCAGGGAAGAGCAGACTGACTCCACTCTGTCAATGTAACACACCCAGGGATGAGCAGACTGACCCCACTCTGTCAATGAAACAGACCCTGGAAAGAGCAGACTGACCCCACTGTGTCAGTGTAACACACCCAGGGAATAGCAGACTGACTTCACGCTGTCAGTGTAACACACCCAGGGAAGAGCAGACTGACTCCACTCTGTCAATATAACACACCCAGGGAAGAGCAGACTGACTTCACTCTGTCAATGTAACACACCCAGGGAAGAGCAGACTGACCCCACTCTGTCAATGTAACACTCCCAGGGAAGAGCGGACTGACCCCACTCTGTCAATGAAACAGACCCTGGAAAGAGCAGACTGACCCCACTCTGTCAATGTAACACACCCAGGGATGAGCAGACTGACCCCACTCTGTCAAAGAAAAACACTCAGGGAAGAGCAGACTGACCCCACTCTGTCAATGTAACAGACCCAGAGAAGGGCAGAGTGACCCCACTCTGTCAATGTAACACACGCAGGGAAGAGCAGACTGACCCCACTCTGACAAAGTAACACACGCAGGGAAGAGCAGACTGACCCACTCTGTCAAAGTAACACACCCAGGGAAGAGCACACAGACCCCACACTGTCAATGTAACACACCCAGGGAAGAGCAGAGTGACCCCACTCTGTCAATGTAACACACCCAGGGAAGAGCAGACTGACCCCACTCTGTCAATGTAACACACACAGGGAAGAGCAGACTGACCACACTCTGTCAAAGTAACACACCCAGGGAAGAGCAGACTGACCCCACTCTGTCAAAGTAACACACCCAGGGAAGAGCAGACTGACCCCACTCTGTCAAAGGAACACACCCAGGGAAGAGCAGACTGACCCAACTCTGTCAAATTAACACACCCAGGGAAGAGCAGACTGACCCCACTCTGTCAAAGTAACACACCCAGGGAAGAGCAGACAGACCCCACTCTGTCAATGTAACACATCCAGGGAAGAACAGACTGACCCCACTCTGTCAAGGTACCACACTCAGGGAAGAGCAGACTGACCCCACTCTGTCAAGTAACACACCCAGGAAAGAGCAGACTGACCCCACTCTGTCAAAGTAACACACCCAGGGAAGAGCAGACTGACCCGACTCTGTCAAAGTAACACACCCAGGGAAGAGCAGACTGACCCCACTTTGTCAAAGTAACACACCCAGGGAAGAGCAGACTGAACCCACTCTGTCAATGTAACACACCCAGGGAAGAACAGACTGACCCCACTCTGTCAATGTAACACACTCAGGGAAGAGCAGACTGACCCCACTGTGTCAGTGTAACACACCCAGGGAACAGCAGACTGACTTCACTCTGTCAAAGTAACACACCCAGGGAAGAGCAGACTGACCCCACTCTGTCTATGTAACACACCCAGGGAAGAGCAGACTGACCCCACTCTGTCAACGTAACACACACAGGGAAGATCAGACTGACCCCACTCTGTCAATGTAACACACTCAGGGAAGAGCAGACTGACCCCACTGTGTCAGTGTAACACACCCAGGGAACAGCAGACTGACTTCACTCTGTCAAAGTAACACACCCAGGGAAGAGAAGACTGACCCCACTCTGTCAATGTAACACACCCAGGGAAGAGCAGACAGACACCACTCTGTCAACGTAACACACCCAGGGAAGATCAGACTGACCCCACTCTGTCAATGTAACACACCCAGGGAAGAGCAGACTGACATCACTCTGACAATGTAACACACCCAGGGAAGAGCAGACTGACCCCACTCTGTCAATGTAACAGACCCAGGGAAGGGCAGACTGACCCCACACTGTCAAAGTAACACACCCAGGGAAGAGCAGACTGACCCCACTCTGTCAAAGTAACACACCCAGGGAAGAGCAGACTGACCCCACTCTGTCAAATCAACACACCCAGGGAAGAGCAGACTGAGCCCACTCTTTCAATGTAACACATCCAGGGAAGAGCAGACTGACCCCACTCTGTCAAATCAACACACCCAGGGAAGAGCAGACTGACCCCACTCTGTCAAATTAACACACCCACGGAAGAGCAGACTGACCCCACTTTTTCAATGTAACTCACCCAGGGAAGAGCAGACTGACCTCACTCTGTCAATGTAACACACACTGGGAAGAGCAGACTGTTGCCACTCTATCAATGTACAACACTCAGGGAAGAGCAGACTGACCCCACGCTGTCAATGTAACGCACCAAGGGAAGAGCACACTGACCCCACTCTGTCAATGTAACTCAGCCAGGGAAGAGCAGACTGACGCCACTCTATCAATGTACCACACTCAGGGAAGAGCCGACTGACCCCACGCTGTCATTGTAACACACCCAGGGAAGAGCAGACTGACCCCACTCTGTCAATGAAACACACCCTGGGAAGAGCAGACTGACCCCACACTGTCAATGAAACACACCCAGGGATGAGCAGACTGACCCCACTCTGTCAATGTAACACACTCAGGGAAGAGCAGACTGACCCCACTGTGTCAGTGTAACACACCCAGGGAACAGCAGACTGACTCCACTCTGTCAATGTAACACACCCAGGGAAGAGCAGACTGACTCCACTGTGTCAGTGTAACACACCCAGGGAATAGCAGACTGACTTCACTCTGTCAATGTAACAAGCCCAGGGAAGAGCAGACTGACCCCACTCTGTCAATGTAACACACCGAGGGAAGAGCAGACTGCCCTCTCTCTGTCAATGTAACACACCCAGGGAAGAGCAGACTGACTCCACTCTGTCAATGTAACACACCCAGGGAAGAACAGACTGACCCCACTCTGTCAATGTAACACACTCAGGGAAGAGCAGACTGACCCCACTGTGTCAGTGTAACACACCCAGGGAACAGCAGACTGACTTCACTCTGTCAAAGTAACACACCCAGGGAAGAGCAGACTGACCCCACTCTGTCAATGTAACACACCCAGGGAAGAGCAGACTGACCCCACTCTGTCAACGTAACACACACAGGGAAGATCAGACTGACCCCACTCTGTCAATGTAACACACTCAGGGAAGAGCAGACTGACCCCACTGTGTCAGTGTAACACACCCAGGGAACAGCAGACTGACTTCACTCTGTCAAAGTAACACACCCAGGGAAGAGAAGACTGACCCCACTCAGTCAATGTAACACACCCAGGGAAGAGCAGACAGACACCACTCTGTCAACGTAACACACCCAGGGAAGATCAGACTGACCCCACTCTGTCAATGTAACACACCCAGGGAAGAGCAGACTGACATCACTCTGTCAATGTAACACACCCAGGGAAGAGCAGACTGACCCCACTCTGTCAATGTAACAGACCCAGGGAAGGGCAGACTGACCCCACACTGTCAAAGTAACACACCCAGGGAAGAGCAGACTGACCCCACTCTGTCAAAGTAACACACCCAGGGAAGAGCAGACTGACCCCACTCTGTCAAATCAACACACCCAGGGAAGAGCAGACTGAGCCCACTCTTTCAATGTAACACATCCAGGGAAGAGCAGACTGACCCCACTCTGTCAAATCAACACACCCAGGGAAGAGCAGACTGACCCCACTCTGTCAAATTAACACACCCACGGAAGAGCAGACTGACCCCACTTTTTCAATGTAACTCACCCAGGGAAGAGCAGACTGACCTCACTCTGTCAATGTAACACACACTGGGAAGAGCAGACTGTTGCCACTCTATCAATGTACAACACTCAGGGAAGAGCAGACTGACCCCACGCTGTCAATGTAACGCACCAAGGGAAGAGCACACTGACCCCACTCTGTCAATGTAACTCAGCCAGGGAAGAGCAGACTGACGCCACTCTATCAATGTACCACACTCAGGGAAGAGCCGACTGACCCCACGCTGTCATTGTAACACACCCAGGGAAGAGCAGACTGACCCCACTCTGTCAATGAAACACACCCTGGAAAGAGCAGACTGACCCCACTCTGTCAATGAAACACACCCAGGGATGAGCAGACTGACCCCACTCTGTCAATGTAACACACTCAGGGAAGAGCAGACTGACCCCACTGTGTCAGTGTAACACACCCAGGGAACAGCAGACTGACTTCACTCTGTCAATGTAACACACCCAGGGAAGAGCAGACTGACTCCACTGTGTCAGTGTAACACACGCAGGGAATAGCAGACTGACTTCACTCTGTCAATGTAACAAGCCCAGGGAAGAGCAGACTGACCCCACTCTGTCAATGTAACACACCCAGGGAAGAGCAGACTGCCCTCTCTCTGTCAATGTAACACACCCAGGGAAGAGCAGACTGACCCCACTCTGTCAATGTAACATGCCCAGGGAAGAGTAGACTGACCTCACTCTGTCAATTTAACACACCCTGGGGAGAGTGGACTGACTCCACTCTGACAATGTAACACACCCAGGGAAGAGCAGACTGACCCCACTCTGTCAAAGAAACACACCCAGGGAAGAGCAGACTGACCCCACGCTGTCAAAGTAACACACCCAGGGAAGAGCAGACTGACCCCACTTTGTCAAAGTAACACACCCAGGGAAGAGCAGACTGAACCCACTCTGTCAATGTAACACACCCAGGGAAGAACAGACTGACCCTCTCTGTCAATGTAACACACCCAGGGAAGAGCAGACTGACCCCACTCTGTCAATGTAACTGACCCAGGGAAGGACAGATTGACCCCACTCTGTCAATGTAACACACCCAGGGAAGAGCAGACTGAATCCACTCTGTCAATGTAACACACCCAGGGAAGAGCAGACTGACTCCACTCTGTCAAAGTAACACACCCAGTGAAGAGCAGACTGACCCCACTCTGTCAATGTAACACACCCAGGGAAGAGCAGAATGCCCCACTCTGTCAATGTAACAGACCCAGGGAAGGGCAGACTGACCCCACTCTGTCAAAGTAACAGATCCAGGGAAGAGCAGACTGACCCCACTCTGTCAATGTAACACACCCAGGGAAGAGCAGACTGACCCCTCTCTGTCAATGTAACACACCCAGGGAAGAGCAGACTGACCCCACTCTGCCAATGTAACAGACCCAGGGAAGGGCAGACTCACCCCACTCTGTCATTGTAACAGACCCAGGGAAGGGCAGACTGACCCCACTCTGTCAATGTAACACACCCAGGGAAGAGCAGACTGACTCCACTCTGACAATGTAACACACCTTGGGAAGAGCAGACTGAAAGAACTCTGTCAAATTAACACACCCAGGGAAGAGCAGACTGACCCCACTCTGTCAAAGTAACACACCCAGGGAAGAGCAGACTGACCCCACTCTGTCAATGTAACACACCCAGGGAAGAACAGACTTACCTCACTCTGTCAATGTACCACACTCAGGGAAGAGCAGACTGACCCCACTCTTTCAAAGTAACACACCCAGGAAAGAGCAGACTGACCCCTCTCTGTCAAAGTAACACACCCAGGGAAGAGCAGACTGACCCCACTCTGTCAAAGTAACACACCCAGGGAAAAGCAGACTGACCCCACTTTGTCAAAGTAACACACCCAAGGAAGAGCAGACTGAACCCACTCTGTCAATGTAACACATCCAGGGAAGAGCAGACTGACCCCACTCTGTCAATGTAACACACCCAGGGAAGAGCAGACTGACCCCACTCTGTCAAAGTAACACACCCAGGGAAGATCAGACTGACCCCACACTGTCAATGTAACACACCCAGGGAAGAGCCGACTGACCTCACTCTGTCAAAGTAACACACCCAGGGAATAGCAGACTGACTTCACTCTGTCAATGTAACACACCCAGGGAAGAGCAGACTGACTCCACTCTGTCAATGTAACACACCCAGGGAAGAGCAGACTGACCCCTCTCTGTCAATGTAACACACCCAGGGAAGAGCAGACTGACCCCACTCTGTCAATGTAACAGACCCAGGGAAGGGCATACTCACCCCACTCTGTCATTGTAACAGACCCAGGGAAGGGCAGACTGACCCCACTCTGTCAATGTAACACACCCAGGGAAGAGCAGACTGACTCCACTCTGACAATGTAACACACCTTGGGAAGAGCAGACTGAAAGAACTCTGTCAAATTAACACACCCAGGGAAGAGCAGACTGATCCCACTCTGTCAAAGTAACACACCCAGGGAAGAGCAGACTGACCCCACTCTGTCAATGTAACACAACCAGGGAAGAACAGACTTACCTCACTCTGTCAATGTACCACACTCAGGGAAGAGCAGACTGACCCCACTCTTTCAAAGTAACACACCCAGGAAAGAGCAGACTGACCCCTCTCTGTCAAAGTAACACACCCAGGGAAGAGCAGACTGACCCCACTCTGTCAAAGTAACACACCCAGGGAAAAGCAGACTGACCCCACTTTGTCAAAGTAACACACCCAAGGAAGAGCAGACTGAACCCACTCTGTCAATGTAACACATCCAGGGAAGAGCAGACTGACCCCACTCTGTCAATGTAACACACCCAGGGAAGAGCAGACTGACCCCACTCTGTCAAAGTAACACACCCAGGGAAGATCAGACTGACCCCACACTGTCAATGTAACACACCCAGGGAAGAGCCGACTGACCTCACTCTGTCAAAGTAACACACCCAGGGAATAGCAGACTGACTTCACTCTGTCAATGTAACACACCCAGGGAAGAGCAGACTGACTCCACTCTGTCAATGTAACACACCCAGGGAAGAGCAGACTGACTCCACTCTGTCAATGTAACACACACAGGGAAGAGCAGACTGACCACACTCTGACAATGTAACACACCCAGGGAAGGGCAGACTGATCCCACTCTGTCAATGTAACAGACCCAGGGAAGGGCAGACTGACCCCACTCTGTCAATGTAACACACCCAGGGAAGGGCAGACTGACCCTACTCTGTCAATGTAACACACCCAGGGAAGAGCAGACTGACTCCACTCTGTCAATGTAACACACCCAGGGAAGAGCAGACTGACTCCACTCTGTCAATGTAACACACACAGGGAAGAGCAGACTGACCCCACTCTGTCAATGTAACACACCCAGGGAAGAGCAGACTGACCCCACTCTGTCAATGAAACACACCCTGGGAAGAGCAGACTGACCTCACACTGTCAATGTAACACACCCAGGGATGAGCAGACTGACCCCACTGTGTCAATGTAACACACTCAGGGAAGAGCTGACTGACCCCACTGTGTCAGTGTAACACACCCAGGGAACAGCAGACTGACTTCACTCTGTCAATGTAACACACGCAGGGAAGAGCAGACTGACTCCACTCTGTCAATGTAACACACCCAGGGAAGAGCAGACTGACTCCACTCTGTCAATATAACACACTCAGGGAAGAGCAGACTGACCCCACTGTGTCAGTGCAACACACCCAGGGAATAGCAGACTGACTTCACTCTGTCAATGTAACACGCCCAGGGAAGAGCAGACTGACTCCACTCTGTCAATGTAACACACCCAGGGAAGAGCAGACTGACCTCACTCTGTCAATGTAACACACCCTGGGAAGAGCAGACTGACGCCACTCTATCAATGTACCACACTCAGGGAAGAGCAGACTGACGCCACGCTGTCAATGTAACGCACCAAGGGAAGAGCACACTGACCCCACTCTGTCAATGTAACTCCGTCATTGAAGAGCAGACTGACGCCACTCTATCAATGTACCACACTCAGGGAAGAGCAGATTGACCCCACGCTGTCAATGTAACACACCCAGGGAAGAGTAGACTGACCCCACTCTGTCAATGAAACAGACCCTGGAAAGAGCAGACTGACCCCACTCTGTCAATGTAACACACCCAGGGATGAGCAGACTGACCCCACTCAGTCAAAGAAAAACACTCAGGGAAGAGCAGACTGACCCCACTGTGTCAGTGTAACACACCCAGGGAACAGCAGACTGACTTCACTCTGTCAATGTAACACACCCAGGGAAGAGAAGACTGACTCCACTCTGTCATTGTAACACACCCAGGGAAGAGCAGACTGACTCCACTCTGTCAATGTAACACACTCAGGGAAGAGCAGACTGACCCCACTGTGTCAGTGTAACACTCCCAGGGAATAGCAGACTGACTTCACGCTGTCAATGTAACACACCCAGGGAAGAGCAGACTGACTCCACTCTGTCAATGTAACACACCCAGGGAAGAGCAGACTGACTTCACTCTGTCAATGTAACACACCCAGGGAAGAGCAGACTGACCCCACTCTGTCAATGTAACACTCCCAGGGAAGAGCAGACTGACCCCACTCTGTCAATGTAACACACCCAGGGAAGGTCAGACTTACCCCACGCTGTCAATGTAACAGACCCAGAGAAGGGCAGAGTGACCCCACTCTGTCAATGTAACACACGCAGGGAAGAGCAGACTGACCCCACTCTGACAAAGTAACACACGCAGGGAAGAGCAGACTGACCCACTCTGTCAAAGTAACACACCCAGGGAAGAGCACACAGACCCCACACTGTCAATGTAACACACCCAGGGAAGAGCAGAGTGACCCCACTCTGTCAATGTAACACACCCAGGGAAGAGCAGACTGACCCCACTCTGTCAATGTAACACACACAGGGAAGAGCAGACTGACCACACTCTGTCAAAGTAACACACCCAGGGAAGAGCAGACTGACCCCACTCTGTCAAAGGAACACACCCAGGGAAGAGCAGACTGACCCAACTCTGTCAAATTAACACACCCAGGGAAGAGCAGACTGACCCCACTATGTCAAAGTAACACACCCAGGGAAGAGCAGACAGACCCCACTCTGTCAATGTAACACATCCAGGGAAGAACAGACTGACCACACTCTGTCAAGGTACCACACTCAGGGAAGAGCAGACTGACCCCACTCTGTCAAGTAACACACCCAGGAAAGAGCAGACTGACCCCACTCTGTCAAAGTAACACACCCAGGGAAGAGCAGACTGACCCGACTCTGTCAAAGTAACACACCCAGGGAAGAGCAGACTGACCCCACTTTGTCAAAGTAACACACCCAGGGAAGAGCAGACTGAAACCACTCTGCCAATGTAACACACCCAGGGAAGAACAGACTGACCCCACTCTGTCAATGTAACACACTCAGGGAAGAGCAGACTGACCCCACTGTGTCAGTGTAACCCACCCAGGGAACAGCAGACTGACTTCACTCTGTCAAAGTAACAGACCCAGGGAAGAGCAGACTGACCCCACTCTGTCAATGTAACACACCCAGGGAAGAGCAGACTGACCCCACTCTGTCAACGTAACACACACAGGGAAGATCAGACTGACCCCACTCTGTCAATGTAACACACTCAGGGAAGAGCAGACTGACCCCACTGTGTCAGTGTAACACACCCAGGGAACAGCAGACTGACTTCACTCTGTCAAAGTAACACACCCAGGGAAGAGAAGACTGACCCCACTCTGTCAATGTAACACACCCAGGGAAGAGCAGACAGACACCACTCTGTCAACGTAACACACCCAGGGAAGATCAGACTGACCCCACTCTGTCAATGTAACACACCCAGGGAAGAGCAGACTGACATCACTCTGTCAATGTAACACACCCAGGGAAGAGCAGACTGACCCCACTCTGTCAATGTAACAGACCCAGGGAAGGGCAGACTGACCCCACACTGTCAAAGTAACACACCCAGGGAAGAGCAGACTGACCCCACTCTGTCAAAGTAACACACCCAGGGAAGAGCAGACTGACCCCACTCTGTCAAATCAACACACCCAGGGAAGAGCAGACTGAGCCCACTCTTTCAATGTAACACATCCAGGGAAGAGCAGACTGACCCCACTCTGTCAAATCAACACACCCAGGGAAGAGCAGACTGACCCCACTCTGTCAAATTAACACACCCACGGAAGAGCAGACTGACCCCACTTTTTCAATGTAACTCACCCAGGGAAGAGCAGACTGACCTCACTCTGTCAATGTAACACACACTGGGAAGAGCAGACTGTTGCCACTCTATCAATGTACAACACTCAGGGAAGAGCAGACTGACCCCACACTGTCAATGTAACGCACCAAGGGAAGAGCACACTGACCCCACTCTGTCAATGTAACTCAGCCAGGGAAGAGCAGACTGACGCCACTCTATCAATGTACCACACTCAGGGAAGAGCCGACTGACCCCACGCTGTCATTGTAACACACCCAGGGAAGAGCAGACTGACCCCACTCTGTCAATGAAACACACCCAGGGAAGAGCAGACTGACCCCACTCTGTCAATGAAACACACCCAGGGATGAGCAGACTGACCCCACTATGTCAATGTAACACACTCAGGGAAGAGCAGACTGACCCCACTGTGTCAGTGTAACACACCCAGGGAACAGCAGACTGACTTCACTCTGTCAATGTAACACACCCAGGGAAGAGCAGACTGACTCCACTGTGTCAGTGTAACACACCCAGGGAATAGCAGACTGACTTCACTCTGTCAATGTAACACGCCCAGGGAAGAGCAGACTGACCCCACTCTGTCAATGTAACACACCCAGGGAAGAGCAGACTGCCCTCTCTCTGTCAATGTAACACACCCAGGGAAGAGCAGACTGACCCCACTCTGTCAATGTAACATGCCCAGGGAAGAGTAGACTGACCTCACTCTGTCAATTTAACACACCCTGTGGAGAGTGGACTGACTCCACTCTGACAATGTAACACACCCAGGGAAGAGCAGACTGACCCCACTCTGTCAATGTAACATACCCAGGGAAGAGCAGACTGACCTCACTTTGTCAATGGAATACACCCAGGGAAGAGCAGACTGACCCCACTCTCTCAATGTGACATACACAGGGAAGAGCAGACTGACCGCACTCTGTCAATGTAACTCACCCAGGGAAGAGCAGACTGATCCCACACTGTCAATGTCACACACCTTCGAAGAGCAGACTGACCCCACTCTGTCAATGTAACACACCCAGGGAAGAGCAGACTGACCCCACTCTGTCAAAGAAACACACCCAGGGAAGAGCAGACTGACCCCACGCTGTCAAAGTAACACACCCAGGGAAGAGCAGACTGACCCCACTTTGTCAAAGTAACACACCCAGGGAAGAGCAGACTGAACCCACTCTGTCAATGTAACACACCCAGGGAAGAACAGACTGACCCTCTCTGTCAATGTAACACACCCAGGGAAGAGCAGACTGACCCCACTCTGTCAATGTAACTGACCCAGGGAAGGACAGACTGACCCCACTCTGTCAATGTAACACACCCAGGGAAGAGCAGACTGAATCCACTCTGTCAATGTAACACACCCAGGTAAGAGCAGACTGACTCCACTCTGTCAAAGTAACACACCCAGGGAAGAGCAGACTGACCCCACTCTGTCAATGTAACACACCCAGGGAAGAGCAGAATGCCCCACTCTGTCAATGTAACAGACCCAGGGAAGTGCAGACTGACCCCACTCTGTCAATGTAACAGATCCAGGGAAGAGCAGACTGACCCCACTCTGTCAATGTAACACACCCAGGGAAGAGCAGACTGACCCCTCTCTGTCAATGTAACACACCCAGGGAAGAGCAGACTGACCCCACTCTGTCAATGTAACAGACACAGGGAAGGGCAGACTCACCCCACTCTGTCATTGTAACAGACCCAGTGAAGGGAAGACTGACCCCACTCTGTCAATGTAACACACCCAGGGAAGAGCAGACTGACTCCACTCTGACAATGTAACACACCTTGGGAAGAGCAGACTGAAAGAACTCTGTCAAATTAACACACCCAGGGAAGAGCAGACTGACCCCACTCTGTCAAAGTAACACACCCAGGGAAGAGCAGACTGACCCCACTCTGTCAATGTAACACACCCAGGGAAGAACAGACTTACCTCACTCTGTCAATGTACCACACTCAGGGAAGAGCAGACTGACCCCACTCTGTCAAAGTAACACACCCAGGAAAGAGCAGACTGACCCCTCTCTGTCAAAGTAACACACCCAGGGAAGAGCAGACTGACCCCACTCTGTCAAAGTAACACACCCAGGGAAAAGCAGACTGACCCCACTTTGTCAAAGTAACACACCCAAGGAAGAGCAGACTGAACCCACTCTGTCAATGTAACACACCCAGGGAAGAGCAGACTGACCCCACTCTGTCAAAGTAACACACCCAGGGAAGATCAGACTGACCCCACACTGTCAATGTAACACACCCAGGGAAGAGCCGACTGACCTCACTCTGTCAAAGTAACACACCCAGGGAAGAGCAGACTGACCCCACTCTGTCAATGTAACACACCCAGGGAAGAGCAGACTGACCCCACTCTGTCAATGTCACAGACCCGGGAAGGGCAGACTGACCCCACTCTGTCAATGTAACAGACCCGGGGAAGAGCAGACTGACCCCTCTCTGTCAATGTAACACACCCAGGGAAGGGCAGACTGACCCCACTCTGTCATTGTAACAGACCCAGGGAAGGGCAGACTGACCCCACTCTGTCAATGTAACCCACCCAGGGAAGAGCAGACTGACTCCACTCTGACAATGTAACACACCCAGGGAAGAGCAGACTGCCCTCACTCTGTCAATGTAACACAACCAGGGAAGAGCAGACTGACCCCTCTCTGTCAATGTAACACACCCAGGGAAGGGCAGACTGACCCCACTCTGTCATTGTAACAGACCCAGGGAAGGGCAGACTGACCCCACTCTGTCAATGTAACCCACCCAGGGAAGAGCAGACTGACTCCACTCTGACAATGTAACACACCCAGGGAAGAGCAGACTGCCCTCACTCTGTCAATGTAACACACCCAGGGAAGAGCAGACTGACCCCACTCTGTCAATGTAACATACCCAGGGAAGAGTAGACTGACCTCACTCTGTCAATTTAACACACCCTGGGGAGAGTAGACTGACTCCACTCTGACAATTTAACACACCCAGGGAAGAGCAGACTGACCCCACTCTGTCAATGTAACATACCCAGGGAAGAGCAGACTGACCTCACTCTGTCAATATAACACACCCAGGGATGAGCAGACTGACCCCACTCTCTCAATGTGACATACCCAGGGATGAGCAGACTGACCGCACTCTGTCAATGTAACTCACCCAGGGAAGAGCAGACTGATCCCACTCTGTCAATGTAACATACCCAGGGAAGAACAGACAGACCCCACTCTGTCAATGTAACACATCCAGGGAAGAGCAGACTGACCCTACTCTGTCAATGTAACACACCCAGGGAAGAGCAGACTGACCCCACTCTGTCAATGTAACACACCCAGGGAAGAGAAGACTGACCCCATTCGGTCAATGTAACACACCCAGGGAAGAGCAGACTGACCCAACTCTGTCAAATTAACACACCCAGGGAAGAGCAGACTGACCCCACTCTGTCAATGTAACACACACAGGAAAGAGCAGACTGACCACACTCTGTCAAAGTAACACACCCAGGGAAGAGCAGACTGACCCCACTCTGTCAATGTAACACACCCAGGGAAGAGCAGACTGACCCCACTCTGTCAAAGTTACACACCCATGGAAGAGCACACAGACCCCACACTGTCAATGTAACACACCCAGGGTAGAGCAGACTGACCCCACTTTGTCAATGTAACACACCCAGGGAAGAGCAGACTGA